>NW_027496060.1:0-190884 GCF_021521415.1 Bidens hawaiensis
GTGTTTTCCATACTTAGAGTGACGGTAGACATGTTTATGATTGCAAAATGATTTAGCAAGATCAATTTCCTGATTTAACCAGTGAATTATGGAACAAGAAAGTGGTGGTGGTGGTGGTGGTGGTGGTGGTGGGGTTGGGGGGGGGGGTTGGCCGCCGACAGGAGAAGGAGAAGGAAGGAGAGGAGGAAAAAAATATTTTGTTTATTTTGAAAGTTGATCCTTGTAGTTTGGTGTTGGATACATAATGGGATAATTTGTTTGTTAAGAGTTGATTTTGCACATTATTCCAATAAATAAATAAAATACATAGTCATACTAAACAGATGCAAGATTTATTGATTAATAATCTGAATACGAACCCGGGTAGGGTAGTGATTACAAATGCTAGAAAAATGAAAAATTGACATTTTACATTGTGGAGGTGCGACCTCGAAATTGATAGTTATTTAAGAGAAGTACAATTGTCAAGGAGAGCGTTCATTGCGTGAACGCTAAACACACTAGCTCCACATGATAACTTCTTTAGTTGTTTCAATATTGGGCTACGACCACCATACCTAACTCGATAATGTTATTTCAGCCATGGATATTGAGGCACGTGAGTCTCGAGCAATGGGCGGGTATTAGTGTCATCTCGTAGTCGTTTACACTGTAGTAGTTACTAGAGCAACGTAGAGTGAGCATTATTGAATGAACCTTGAAAACATTCGAAATAAGTACGTGGAGATTTCCCATTGTGCGTTGAATGTGAGATGGTACCAGGCTCCGGCCTGTTACAAGTAGCTTTCTTTTGGATACAAGCGAGCAACGCTTGCGGTCTCTAGTATCAAGGTGGTCAAAAATTATGGCTAATAAATCAAGTATAGGCGATGGGACCGATTGCATCCTTAGAAGAATCTCCGATCGGGCAGTGGAGGAAGACGATGTGAGAGTAGTGGACCTGCGGTGTGGATTGATCCCAGCGACGACGGGAATGGAAGGAGGGGATTGCCCCAATCATTTAAGTGGAATTTAAAATGATACTTTATAAACAAAACACCAACGCCCAAAGAGCAACCTCCACAAACAGAGAGAAGCCAACTATAAACCGAAAAAAGAAATTACATGAACACAAAATTACACAGTTTCGACTAATCTATGTTCCCATTTTTTTACCTATTCTTGTACCAAAGAAAGCCCGTCGCCGTTATATCCCCAATTAAATATTCAATCTTAACATTTTTTTATTTCGAAGATCTTCTCATTTCTCGCCTTCCTTAATCTCCAACAAGCAATTATAACGATCTCATGAAACATCTCCTTCTCGACTTCTCCAAGATCTAAAGACTTAAATTGTTATTATTATTTGTTTTGGTTATATATATATATATATATATATATATTATATATATATTCTGTACATGAAAAACGGGTTGGAAGCAATGAGTTTGAAGTTTTAATGGTACGGCTAGTGTGGTGAATCCTTTGAGAAGACTTTCACTTGGTTATATACCTTATCCGGAGTGTGACTAGAGTAATGCGCCAATTGTTTGTTTTCGTTATCTAGTATTCTCAGGCTCTCTAAATAATTTATTTTTACTCTAACGATTTTGACTTATCCTTTGAATTTAAGTAGGGGTGTTCTTTAACACCCCTACTCGAATTTATAGGATAAGTAAAATCCGTTAGATTTTAATAAAAGATTTATAGAATGTTAGAATACTAAACGATAATAAGAAACAGTTGGCACATTTTCGGGTTCACATTTGTGTCGGTTTATACATGTCAGCCCATGAAAACAACCAGCTTATCTTAAATGGGTCGTATTCATGGGCTGACAGGTACAACAACCTGACCCAAATGTGATCCCCAACACAACCCAAAGCCGAAAACCATGTTAGTCACGTGAACCCGAACACGACACTAATATTCACAGGTTGATTGGAACAACATGTTTGACCAAAAAGTTTTTTATCTATTTATTGTTTTTACATATTAATACATTAAATACACATTTATTTGGCAAAAAAACAAATTTATAAAATAATTATAATTTTACTAAAAAAATCTTTTACATGGGAACAAATTTCCAAGTGTATAAACGGCAAAATGATTATATCTCATATTTGCAACAGTAACCCAACTGAAAAAAAAAAGACATTTATCATCTAAACAGAGAATACTACCGTGACTTCTCTATCATGCATGTTGATTATCAAAAGTTACACATATCACGTATTATTGATTAAAATGATTATTCATGGATACATGTCGAATTTTAACAAGTGATTAGCCAACTAATTCTCCTGTATAAAAAAGAAAAGATGTCGAGTTTTGTTAAGGCGCCAACACAAACATATGTGTATACATGCATAATATGGTACTAGCTTATGATCAAATTACTGCTTTTAGACATATAGTTAAAGCAGCGTCTGGCTGTAAACGCATTGGCATCTCAAACATGATCAGCCCCTCGTGCGTGTTATATATATATATATATATATATATATATATATATATATATATATATATATAAAAGCAATTTATGAGTTAGGCTTTCAACAATACCCCCACCTACTCAAATTTATCCGACCCTTCTTTGTATCTTAACTTATTAACTATTACTTAAAAAAAACAATATTGGTACACAAGAAAAGAAAGTGAATCTAAAAAACATGTATGAAATGCACACCTTAAAAATTGTCCATCAAAAGAATCTTAATGAGTTTTACTAAAGGTGTTCATTTGTTATTACTTTCGAATATATTAATCAAACCGTTAGATGACAAACCATATCAGATTAGTTAAGATTAATTGGTTTATACCAATTTTGCATATTTTTCATCAAAATCATTAATTCGTATTACACGTTTTAAATTAACGCATTGGCTTCATGAATATAATGCGTATGCATAACTGCATTTTCTAAAAGTATATAATAATAAATAATAATAATAATAATAATAATAATAATAACCGTTTTGGTCAGGCAGTTATTAAGTCGCCAAGCCACTTAAGCAAAACTGACTGAATCTCAAATCAGTCAACTTGCTTTGATTTAAATTTTAAACTGTTTATTGTTTTTAGTGGTTCATAAAGGCTATAAACATCTAGAGTTTATTAATTTTAGTAAGCGTGATTCAAGTGTATCGTACAAGCTCAATAAACTAAAACAAAACTAAGCATAAACTAAATGAGGTAATCTGTATACCTCAAATTTATTATGCATAAACACTACCACTATGGTCTATGGTATACGAAGTAATTTGTGTGGTATCCAAATTACCTCTTGTAGATTACTGTAGAGGTAGAGTATTAAACCCATCATTCAATTAAGTACAACACCCAAATAAAGGATAACACACGCGATTGGTGGGACACCTGGCACCCTAACATCAGCGGGCATACTATACGCCAAACGTGTTGCATGGCGCCAATGTTATAGCCTAATATAATAAACATTCCCGAACACCTATGGAATAGTAATGCAAAGGTTTCCACCGACATGAGACAAAAAGGTACAACATACATGGGAAATAGCAACCAACCAATGGGGACTGGACAGTACAAAATAGTACAACACGTCCATGCCAAAAGGCCATGATGTCCACCAACCTCCACCAACCTCCATGACCGCCCGGGTGGAGAATATAATTGGTGGAAAGCCTGACCATACTCTCTCTCCTTCGGCTATAAATACCAATGGATCTCCAAATGGTAAAGGATATACACACTCCACTATTTACTCTTAATACATTTTATTTGGAGGATCACATACCGATTCTCACGCTGGAGGGTGGTTACGAGAGAATCCCCTCATTCCTGGTAGCGCTCACGGTGTTCTGTTTTGCAGGATATACTCGTCTGCGCCAAGAAGGTTTATTAACCCATCGTGGGGAATACTTAACCATAACCATCGGACTAATGTGTTAGACCCTGAGGGGTGGATTTGTGTTTCTTCAATTACTTAACAAACTCTGATCAACTCTAAATATAAGTTTAAACAGTAAGAAACCTCCAACAATGACTACTTCCCGAAAGAGCAAGCCGCAAGAACCTTGTGACTAAATATCCCAAACCGCATCTTGAAAAAGGACCGTCGATTCGAGCTAATAGCCAATGGACCTGAGCATCAATATCATGGTTCACTGTAGCTGGGAACTCTATACACGGTTTCAGGGTCGTCATCCAAAGAAACCTCCAACAATTCCCGCGTCGCGCGCATCTAACCCTTAATTCCTCTTGAAACATATTTACATTGTGTCACCTTAATCTTCACTAAATTAGGACAACCATAAGCAAAAGCCCTAATCCCTTGATCAGATACAGGGCAACAATCAACTCAGACCTTCTTCAATGCAACACATTTTGACGTGATACATAAAACTTCACTATCGTATAGCGTATCACAACCACATAACGCTAATCACTCCAAATTCTAGCAACTCACTGCAATTTTTTGTAAAATACTCGAGTGAGGGTTTACACCAACCAAAACCAGCTCTTTAAGGTGCACAAGGTGTTTACCAATCACCATCAAAGCATCATGTCATATTCTCTCCGTCTTCAAACAGTCGATATGAAGCTTTCTCAAGTAATGATAGCTTCCAGCGACTGCGATCACTCAAGCATTTGTGCAATTAGTAGTCTTAGCAATATGAAAAGTTTGCAAATGCGGACAATTTGATAATGCGGAAAGACTGATATCACTCACATGAACTCTCTCCAAACATACCTGCATTGTATTATTATCAGAAGCGCTAATGGATTCCAGTACACTATTCCATTGACCTAAGCAATAATTCAATTTCAACGACTGTAGTTTCTTCGAACCATAAATTAATGGTTCGAAGTAGAAGCCGATGAAATCTCCTTAAGATGCATGCATTTTAGCGACGATGTAGCGATACCTGGACCGATTAGCTCCTCCATGGTTGCGATGATACGCAAGGCTTCCCCTAAGCATTCACGTATCTCGGCCGAGTCGAAAAAAATATGCCCCTTAAGCTTTACATACTAAATAATGTAAATAATTTTTTTTAAATGACGATTAAAGTTATGGAAATAATCATAAACAATTAACTAAATAGGCTAATAGGTAACTGAGGATTTGTGAAGCTTTTCTAAAAGCATTCTCATCCAAAATAATGTGAAGGAAGTTTGTAAATTATAGAGTGGGGTTTTGAGTGGTTGTGAGTGTAAATTATAGGGTGGAGAGACAAAATGTAGTGATTTTGCCCATATTTATGTAACATCCCGAAATTTCTAAAATAATATTAATTATATTATTTATTGATGGTGAGAAAGTTTACTCGGGTTAGTGTGAAAATAATAAAATAAAGTAGGAGTTATTATGAGTCGGGCTTGTGTTGGGTTAGGTAATATGGGTAATGGACTTGGGTTAGAAAATAAGGAAGATGGACCATGGGCTCAAGCCCATGACCCACATATATAAACCTTAATCACCCATTAATCCTTTCATTTTACACATAATCCATACACCACCCAAAACACACACTTAACTCTCTCTCATCCTACTTCTCTCTCTCTAGCCGAAATAGTAGAAGAAACCGAGCATCAACCCGAGGTAAGGATAGTATGGTATTGTAGAGATCCTAAACCGTTAGATCTAGTCACGAAACGACGAGCCGACACCGTTAAACCATTGATGTCACGAGATCCGGGTGGAATCGGGTATAAACCGAACCTAAGATGAGCTTAGGGATCACCCTAGCTCAGATCTGGATCGAACGGGACGAAAAACAGTGAAAACGGTGGTGAAACAAGTGAGATCTCGCTTTTCTGGCGAGATTCACGTTTTTTCCGGCAACGGCGGCGCCGGAGGTTGTGTCAACCCTAATTGGTTACGGAAATCTAACGAATTAGCGTTAATTTGTTAAATGAAGGATAACCAATTCGTTAGGGTGGGATGACGAACTAGAAACAGATCGCTAAGTAATTCGTTAAGGAGAAATAACAAATTAGGCTAACAAATTGAGATAACGAATCAGAATGACGAACCAGAATAACGAATTAAGCTAATGAATCAGGATAACGAAGCGGATAACGAATTAGAATGCGATCTGATAACGAATTAGAGTGTGATTTGATAACGAATTAGACTTAATTCGTTATAGCAAAATGAGATGGCGAATTAGATAATAATTTAAAATCTTAATGGCTGCCCCTTGGACCCTGCTAGGGGCTGCCGCCCCTAGACCCCGCTGCCAGGGGCGCTGCCGACAGTCCCCCGTTCGTTGAGGGTAATAATTAAACTAGAAACACGATATGAAGAGTGATAGTAATCGATGCGCGTAATTGTTATACAGTTAGCCGTGCACAGCCAAAGAAAGGCATTAACGGAAGAAGTAACCGAGTTCAGGTGAGTTTCTAGCCCCACTTCCTTGTTATGTTTTCGGGGATGTGTGCATACTCGATGTGATAGTTAATACACTTACATTAAATGGTAAGTGTATGCCATGTATGATATATGTGATAGTTAATACACTTACCTTAAGTGGTAGGTGTATGCTTTGTATAATTCATGTATGATGGTTGCTTGACTGTGCGTGAACGATCTTCGGATATTGCATGTACCGCCGGGTGGTAGTTAAAGATATGGTTGATATATGTGATGTATGAATGATGTATGTATGTTATGTTGGTAGTACGTGAACGATCTTCGGATATTGCACGTACTGACAGGTTATAAATAAAGATATGAATATTGAAAGTAATGTAAGGATGATTGCTTGTCGATTCGTGAACGATCTTCGGATATTGCATGTATTGCCAAGAATAGTGATTGTCTCCTTATATGGATATTAAATAATAAATTATGTATAGAGTTCCCTCCACGGATGATATATATAGTGTTCCTTGAATGGAAATCATAGTGTTCTTTAATGGAAAACATAGTGTTCCTTTAATAGAAAGCATAGTGTTCCTTTAATGGAAAGCACAGTGTTCCTTCTATGGAAATATATAGGATGTTCCTCTATGGAAGTATATACAGAGTGTCCTTCTATGGAGAATATATAGCATGGACAATAGTAATAGTTCTTTTAATAGATATTACGTGACGTTCCTCTTATGGATATTTATACAAGGTTAAGATATTAATATGTACCTTCGGATATGTATGTATATGTGTGTAATTGTATGTATGGTATGAGGTATGATTAACTAGAACTCACTCACCGTAGCTGACTTTTAGTATGCACGCAGGTAAATGTGTTTAATGAGCTAGCATGATGAAGGCACATGACATGGATTGAACTGCTGGCATTTGAAGATGGAAGAAATGATGTTTTAAATGGGATGTTTTACGTTATGGTTTTAAAGAAAAGATTAATGTTTTGTATCGAATGATTAAAGTTAATGTTTCGACGAAAAGTTTTAAATAACTCTGATTGTAAGAACTGCGTTTATGAATAAATCCGACGTTAAAGTAGGGCTAGCGGGTTCGGGGCCTTATAATTTATTTTTTAACATTTGTTAAATTGGTTGTGAGTAAAGGAAAAAGGAAATTGTAATGATAAAAGTATAAAAAAGTGTTACTTAATTGAAAAGAGAGAGAAATGTAGTGTTTTAGTGTAAATATAAAGATGGGATGACGTATAAGTTGAGAATGCTCTAACATGCATGATAGTATATTATTCATGGTTTATGCTCTATAATATTCCGTTCTCGATAGCTATCATCGTCAACCCATTAAATCTTTCTTGGGGCCATTGTGGATATAACTACAATTTCAAAAAAACTCTTTTCTGCAGATGTTACCGTGACCGCTGGTGTTCGAAGTCAACGTTGTTGTTATTCCGCCTATTCGTTTCATTAATTTATTTATTTAACTTTTATTGATTAATTTCAATTAATGGACCTTTTTTCAACTTTTAATGGGCCAATAAATCTTTGGATAATTTGAAAAAAATGGGTCTAAAAGGTATTTGGGTATTGTAAAATTAGTGATATTATAATCTTTCGGGTATTCTATAAATAAAATATTGAGATTTAAAAATTTATGTGCCCCGGAAAAAAAAGACCCCGGCCGGACGCCCACTTCGCCCACCCATGGAGCCACCCTGATGATACGAAACCGCTATTGACAATTTTTCAAGAGACGGACAGTTATGGATAGAGGTGATGGGTTAGAATGAGTATGGGTGGGATGAATTTTTAAAATAAGAGGGTTAGGATGAATATAAGTCAAGATGAGTAAAGTTAATCCATGTTAACCCAAGTGAAAGTTAAAATACAAAGGGTTTTAAAAAACCCCTAAAAAGTAAAAAAAAAAATAATAAAAAAATAACTCAAAATATAAATAAAAAACGTTAAATGTAATAACTGAAAATGTTACCCCCGTCACCCTCGTTCGTTAAAAAAAACCAGTTTTGTATCGGTTCGGGTTCGATTTTTTTGGTTTTTTTTCGGTTTGGTTTTGCTTTTTTTCATTTATGTATCTGTTTAGTTTCAAGGATTTTGGTTTCGATTTCTTGGTTTATATTCGATTTCGTGGGCTTTGTTTGATATAAAATTGGATGGGCTTCGTTTAGTCCATTATAGCCCAGAAACAAACTCATTCTAACCCATAACCAAAAGTCACTAGCATTTCCTCAACCCATCTTGACCTAATTGGAAAATTCTTTTGATACATTCTGACACATTCCAATTTAAAAGTTATCAGTATTGAAAAAAAAACAACCCATTTAGGTTTGATTTGCCACCCCTAGTTATGGAGGAATGTCTTCCATGCCTTAACGCCAAAATAAGAAGATTCACACGTGAACTTCTGCAACTTCTTGCTATATTTGGTCTTCAACAAGGCAAAAGAATCAGCAGCATCATGCAAGGAGATTCCATCTCTCCAGCTCATCAACCAGACTCTCAGCTACGCGAGGGAGTTGGAGCGTATTGTTTGATCAGATCATATGTTTCTTGATTTTGAAAAAACTTGTTATTTGCTTTCTGGAACATAACCCGGGACCTGTTTTGTAATTTACTCATAATCTTACTGCTTTGTGTTATTTTGTACCTTCTTGAGCTCGTGTCTAATGGTGATTAGCTGTTTGGTTCGTTCTATGTTTCTATCGGAAATGACCAAGAGAGTAGAGGTGGACACACCGGGTATTCTCAGGAACTGGAACCGGGTCTGGATATAGTTGGGTATTTGACCGGTTCCATCGGTTTATTTTGGGGTTATGGGTAGGGTAGGGTCGAGAGTTTTGACCGGTTCCATCGATTATTTTTTTGGGTTTTGGGTAGGGTAGAGTTGGGTTTTGACCGGGTATTGGCGGAACCAGTTTCACCGGGCCGGTTCCGGTTCTGGGTACAGTTTCGGTGGAAACCCAAAGCTCGCCCGTACCCGCGGTTTGGGTCGGTTCTGCGTAAGAACCGCCTTGTTGTGTCCGAAACCGGTTTTTATGTGCACCTCTAGAAGAGGGAATATTTTTATGTAATTTTAAAAGTTTTTGACCTAGTAAGCATCAACATGATGGCCAATTGTCCATGCATAATGAGGAGAAAAGTCGATCATATTGTTTAACTCAATTTCCTACCCAATATGCTTGATACATTTGGTGGTTTTAACATATAAGTTTAAGTTCCTAACTTTTTTTGAAGTCTTTATTGAAAATTATAGTAAAGAATAATAATAATAATATATAATTAATGAATCGGTTTCGAATAACAATTATATAACAAAAAAAGTATTGGAAAGAATAAAAGAATATAAATGAAAACAAATGTAGAAAAAAAATCCAAAAGAAAAACAATTATCAAAATTATATATTTGGTCATTTAAAGGCAAGGGTAAATTGTTATTTTCAGAATAGTAAATATAGTTTTTAAGAACGCATTATGTTACAAATACATAAAGGATGTTAAACGTGACTTCTTAAAGATAAAGAATCAAACATTCAATTTTATATAAACGCAAAGGATATTTTATGTAATTTTGTCAAGGATTAAATTGATTTTGGGTGGCGGTAATTGATGATATGATCATGTAAAAGACCAACTATAAACCCGAAAATTATAAAACACCAAAGTAACGAAGTTTTACTTCCATATGTGATACAGTGACCGCATTTTCTACTTGCTATGGTAACCCAACTGACAAAAAAAGATATTTGTCATCTAATCATTTATAAACACTAAACGAACGCCATAATCATAGACCATAGCCTAATTAACCCTCCACCAATCTACTAGTATACGCCCACTAACATTTACTCTCTGGTACCATGACGTAAGCATGAAAAAAGACTAACTATAACCTAAAATCATTAAGCAACATTGGAATGAATTCAATACTCCTATATACAACACAATGACTACACCAAATACTTGCTGTAGTTACCCAACTGACCAAAAAAAAGACATTTATCGTCTAATCAGTTTTAAACAATAAACACCATTATCGTTAACCATCGTCTACAGATAACTCTCACCAATCAACAAGTATGCATCCACTAACATTTACTCTCTTGAACCGTGATGTAAGTATGCAACAGACATAGTATAACCTCGAGAATTATAAAGCACCATAGAAACAAAGTCCCACATCTATAGACGACACAAAGACCATATCTCATATTTGATACAGTAACCCAAGTGACAAAAAAAGTCATTTATCGTCTAATCATTTATATCTGGTAAGCGCCATTATCATCAACCATAATCTATTAATAACACTCCACCAATCTATAAGTATGCATCTAATAGCATTTACTCTCTGGTATCATGACATAAGCATGAAAAAAACAAATAGTAAACTCGAAATCAGAACGAACAAAGTCCCACATCTATGGACTCCATAACGACTGTCTCATATTTCCTACAATAATTTAACTGATGAGAAAAAAACATTTGTCGTCTAATCATTTGTAAACACTATAAGTCATTCTCATCAAACAAATCTATAAATAATTCTCCGTCAATATGCAAGTATACATCCACTAACATTAGTCTCTGGTAGTTTGACGTATGCATGTAGACGGATTATAACCTTGAACTACATGAAGCACCTTCGGAACAAAGTCCCATGTATATGGACGTGACAAAGACTATATCTCATAGCTTTAATAGTAACCAAAAATTGACAAAAATGGATAATTATTGTCTAATCAGTTTTATACACTAAACGACGTTATCGTCAACCACAATCCATAAATAACTCTACATGAGTCAACAAGTATGCATCCACTAACATTTGCTCTTTGGTATAGTTTCGAAAATCTTAGAAGAATAATAGAAACAAAATCCCACGTCTGTAGAAGACACAACTCTCATACTTTTTACAAGAATCCAACCGATAGTAAAATGATACTAATTATAGTCTAATCATTTATAAACACTATACAACATTATCTTTAATCAAAGTCTATAAATAACAATCTACCAACATACAAGTATACATCCACTGACATATAATCTCGGGTACTTGACGATAACATGGAAAAGACTTCAATAATATGATTATTATACATGAGTAATGAGCCAACTAATTCTCCTGTCTAGAAAAGAAAACATGTCGAATTCTGTTAAAGCTTCAGTATAAACATATGGTATGTATACATGCACAATATGCTACTTATAATCATGATCAAATTACTGCTTTTAGAAATATATAGTTAAAGTAGCAGCTGGTTGCAAACACATCCTTACATCAGCATCTCTAACATGATCTACCCCTCCTTTAAAAGAGCAATTTATGAGTTAGGCTTCCAACAATACCCCCACCTACTTAGATTTATCCAACCTTTCTTTGTATCTTAACTTATTTAACAATTACCTAAAAAGGGCAATATATATGATGAGTATACAAGAAAATAAAGTAAATCTAAAAACTATTTATGAAATGCACACCCTTAGAAAGTTATACCTTTAAAAGACTCTTGATTCGCGTTTTACTAAAGGTGGTCATCCGTTATTACTAACGAATATTCTAATCAAACCGTTATACGAGACACCAAATCAGATTGGTTAAGACTGTCGGCGTGTTGGCAGACCGTTAAACGACAAACCAAACCAGATTAGTTATACTGTTTGCCGGACCAACCAGTTTTAGCAGTGTGACAATTCAGATTCGACGGTTTATACTTTATACCAATTTTTGTATATTTTTCCTCAAAATCATTAATTCGTATTACACTTTTTAAATTAATTCAAAATCACTTTTTAATTAGTATAATATATTAATTAATGTTAATAATAATAATAAAGGTCAAATGACCGTTACGGTCAAGCTGTTGTTAAGTCGCCAAGCCACTGAACCAGAACTGACTGAATCTCAAACCGGCCGATATGCTTTGATTTAAACTTTAAAAAGTTTAATTGTTTATAATGGTTTATGAAGGCTACAAAACAGAGAAAGTTTATTAATTTTAGTATGCCAGATGCAACTGTTTGCAAAAGCTCAATAAACCAAAACAAAATTAAGCATAAACCAAATGAGGTAATCGGTAGATCTCAAATTATTCTTCATAAACACAACCGCTATGGTATACGAAGTAATTTGTGTGGTGTCCAAATTACCGCTTGTAGACTACATAGAAAAACCGAAAAACGAAAAAAAAAAAAACTTTTGATCACCTTTAAATGTAAATTTAAACAATAAAATAAAGTCACGAGCCACCACTGGAACTGCTGTTGCCACCTGATCACCTCCTCCCGAAAGCGCAAGCCGCAAGACCCTGCGACTGAAAACACCAAAAAGTGTCTTAAAAAAGGACCCTCGATTCGAGCTAGTAGCCAGTGGCTCGGGCTGAGCATCCACACCATGGTTCACTGTAGCTAGGACCTCCACCGGGTCAGGTTGAACATCAACACCATGGTTCAGTGTGGCTGGGACCTCCAGTACCGGCTCTTCTTCTTCTTCTGCATCACTTTCACTTGTGGTTGCGTACATGCTTTCAAGATCATCATCCAAATAAACCTCCAACGATCCCCGCCTCGCGTGCAGCCATTCTCCAATTCCAGCTATTTACATTCTTTCACCTTAATCCTCATCAAATTAGGACAACCATAAGCAAAAGCCTGAATCCCTAGATCATTTACAGGGCAAGATCTAATGCTGAGGCTCTCCAATGCAACACAATTAAACGCGATGCATAAAACTTCCCTATCAGAAACCGTATCACAGTCACATATCAATAATCGATCCAACTTCATGCAATTCACTGCAATCTCACGTAAACCAGTCGGTGTAGGGTTTACGCCAATCAAAATCAGCTGCTTAAGGTGCACAAGGTGTTTACCGATCGCCATCAAAGCATCATCTCCTATTCTGTCCGCCTTCCAACCGTGCATACGAAGGCTTCTCAAGTAACGACAGATTTCAACGACCGCGATCACTCCGGCATCAGTGCAATCAGGAGTCTTAGCAACATGCAAAATTTGTAAATGCGGACAATTTGATAACGCAGAGAGACCGATATCACTCACGTGAACTCTCTCCAAATGGACTTCAGTAATACGATTATCAGGATTAACGGCAACCGATTCCAGTACATTATCCCATGCACCCATGCAACTAATCAGCTTCAATGACTGCAGTTTCTTCGAACCAGCAATTAATGGTTCGAAGAAGAAGCAGTTGGCAACTTCGATGAGATGTATGCATTTGAGGGACAAAGCAACTGCGCCCGGACCGATTAGCTCCAGCCTCGTTTCGTTGAAATTATGGAGGAGCAACCTCTTAATTGCTAGTTCCTCAAGAGAAGTACAGTTGTCGAGGAGTGCGTTGATTGCTTGAACGCCAAACAAACAAGATCCACACGAGAACTTCTTCAAATGCTTGCAGTAATGGGCTAACGCCTCCATACCTAACTCATTAATGTTATTGCAGCCACGGAGCTTGAGGTACATGAGTCCCGGGCAATGGGCGGATATTATAGCCAATCCGTTGTCGTTTATGCTTTGGGATAAACGACCGCAACGTAAAGAGAGCTTCGTAATCGAACTGAGCCGTGAAAACATTGGATGGAGGTACGGAAAGATTGCCAATTTGGCATTGAGTGTGAGACGGTAGCGGGTCTGGCCTTCGACGAACAGCCACCTCCTGGATGCAAGAGAGCAACACTTGCGGTCTCTGGTATCAAGGTGGTGGAAAATTATGGCTAATATGTCATCTGGAAGGAAAGAAGTATAGTCGATAGGACCGGTTGCGTCCTCGACAAGAATCTCCGATCGAGCGGTGGAGGAAGATGATGTTTGAATAGTGGACCGGCGGTGGGTTGATCCCCGCGGCCATGGTGAATGGGAGGAGGGTGATTGCCTCATAACATTAATTCTTCAGGTGGAAGTTAAATTGTTATTATTATTATTACTACTATTAGTATTATTTATTTATTTTTCTGTTGGAAGTAATAGGTTAGAAGCTTGAATGATATGGCTAGTTAGGTGAATGTGAATCCTTTAATATACTTTGACATGTTTATATAGCCATTTGGATTTGGAGTATGACTAGAGTAATATTCCAAGTGTTTCTTACATTCTATAAATTTTTTGTTTAAATGTATCTAATGGTTTTGATATGTTGAAACCTAAGAACTGTGAAAGTAAATATTCATAAGATAGTAAAATGGGTAAGGTGGGAAATGTTGATAAGTTGGTGCATACATTTTATTGTAATGAATGCGTAATTAGTTGGTTAGTGAAGTATTTATATAGTATACTTAGTAATGATATTGTGCTCAATGAGGTAATTAGATGTGGTATTTTTCCTCCTTTGCATGAATTTTAAGAGGTGTGACATATTCTTGGACGCCGCTTGCCCAACTTTATCTTTGAACCATCATTTAATGATTATATATGATATATTATGCCATGGCATTAAACGTGCCTCTTGACCTGTCGCAAGCCATGACTTGACTACTAGACCGGAGTTTACGTACCCGGTTTACAATTTTATTTGGTGCGTAGGTGAGATGCGTAACTATGGCGTTGTTACAGGCTAAGAGTACCGTGTTCGGGGTTTTGTTAGACAACATTGATATATCCGATTATGGTTTTTTTATGCTTTATCTTGACGTTTCGGCCCGTCTATAAATCACCCAGACGTAGTTTCCATGTATGCCTTATCTAGACGTCATTGTCTGGCCAAATTTTTTGGAAAATTATGGCTAATATATCATCCGGAAGGAAACAAGTATAGTCGATAGGACCGGTTGTGTCCTCGACAAGAATCGCCGACCGGGTGGTGGAGGAAGATGATGCTTGACCAGTGAACTGACGGTGAGTTGATCCTGGCGGCCATGGTGAATGGGAGGAGGGTGATTGCCTCATAACACTAATTCTGAAGTTAAATTGTTATTATTAATATATTACAGTATTATTTATTTATTTTCCTGTTGGAAGTAATACGTTTGAAGCTTGAATAATGAATGATATGGCTAGTTAGGTGACTATGAATTCCATAATATCCTTCGACGTATTTATATAGCCATTTGGATTTGGAGTATGACTAGAGTAATATGTCAACTGTTTCTTACATTCTGTAAATTTTAATTTAAATGTACCTAATGGTTTTGACTTATCCTTTGAATTTGAGCAGGGTGTTGTTCGGGTCATGTTTGTGGGCTGGTGGGTCCAACTTGACACGAACATGACATGAACCCAAAATTCGTGTTAGTCACATGGAACCCGGACACAATCTGAATTTTACGGGTTGAGTCGAACACAAGTCATTTAACTCGAATATTTCTTTTATTTATTGTTTACATATTAATACTTTAAATTTGCATTTTTACTAAAATTTACAAACTTATATAAAACAGTTACATATTTATCATATAATCTTATGTAAATTTCCTTCTCTTAAATTTTGGCTAAGATGCCAACTAATTTAATTAATTACATAAAAATTTAATAATTAAAATATATAATAAAAAATTAATTGATTAAACGGTTAACCTGTGAACTGACTTGAACCCGTTTGTATCAAACCCACAAATTTAATGTTAGGTTTGTGTAATATTTTAGGGTAGCGTCTCAATCTCACATCTCTAAATTTTAGTTATATATTTATTACATGTTTAAGAAGTGTCTAATAAAATTAGTCATCATAAAGTTTAACCGTTGTTGGTCCGCCGTATCCTTAAGGTAGCACGTGGAGAGGTTTATGTCTGATCTTGTGACGATAGAGAAACTGCGAGTCGTAAATTCAGACAAATAAACCGCTAGTCATCAAGAGACGTGAGAACCGTGAATAATAAATATTCATAAAACGGTAAAATGGGTAAGGTGGGAAATTTTGATAAGTTGGTGGATACATTTTATTGTAATGAATGCGTAATTAGTTGGTTAGTGAATGATTTATAGTATACTTAGTAATGATACTGTGCTCAATGAGGTAAGATGTGGTAATTTTTTCCTCCTTTGCATGAGTTTTAAGAGGTGTGACATATTCTTTGATGCCGCTTGTCTAACTTAGTTATCTTTGAACTATCATTTAATGATGATATATGATATATGATGTCATGACATTAAATGTGCCTCTTGACCCGTCACAAGTCATGACTAGACTACTAGACCGAGGTTTACCCGGTTTACATTTTATTTGGTCTGTATGTGAGATGCTTAACTATGGCTTTGTTACATCCGACCAAATTTCTTGTAGCTACCTTTTGTTTTTATTATTTCGTTACTTGTTAACGAATTGCAAAAGCATACATGCGTCATTAACCACGTTAAATGATTAAACTCTATAAATTAAAACAATTTAATTTTTTAGTATTTGATTAATGTGGTTGACAATTACTAACATCCAACTATTAAAATTGCCTAAAACGTATTCAAATAGTTATTTTATTTTCTTAAAGCATTTCCAACTCATTGTGTATCGCCATCCACATTCTTATATAATTCAAAGAAAGAGTTAAGCTCTGTTTTAGTCCATGTGGTTTGGTTTAAATTGCTAACATAATTCGAATTATCTTTTTTTTTTTCGTGAGACATTGTTGGTTTTGCAATTTTTGTCATGTTACTCCAATTTTTGTCATGTTAATCCAAGACACTATTAGAAAAACATGTCAACTCGAAAGGTATATAAATTATATAAAGAGAAATTTAGTACATGTAATATTATTATCAATTTTCTAGTTTATAAAATTTTCATTATGCATACTTGAAAAAAGATTGTTGTCTTTTATAAATAAAAATGTTTAAAAGAAATACAACATTACAAAAGTTGAATAAAATATTAAAGAGCCAACTCAAGCTTTATACGGTTCGTTCTCAAGCTCAATTACTTTTCAGTTCGTTAAAAAGAAATTAAAATTTCAAAAATTCAATTCTTTTATTATGCCTTAGTACTTTTTTTAAATACACACAATGAAAATGTTATAAGGAGAATTTAAAATATTATACTTAACTATTTATGTTTCTTCAACATATTTTATATATATATATATATATATATATATATATATTAATATTAATATGTTTTCATTATTATTAATAAAATATCATTTGATTAATTGAGTCAAGGTGTAATGAGTTGGTAAAAAAAGTAAAAGAACAGTGCTAACCAGTAAACATAATGATTCATAGGAAAGAAATTAAAAAAGAATTTGGATTAAAGTGATAATTTGAACAGAATTTGGGTTTAAGTGATAATTTGGACGAATTATTAGACTAAAACAAAGGTTTACTCTCAAAAGAAATCATCCAAAAACACATAGCATCCATTACTTATCCCTATACCGCCATATAGCGATACTACGTCCATAAATTTTTAGGAAAATTTAAATTGATTTCCTCCATATGAGGATTCACTGCTTATCACTCCAATTTCAAACAGGAAATTAAATGAAAACATATAAACAGATTATTTAATTATAGGGATTGGTATGAGATATGGGAGTAGAGGTGCACAAACAAGTTAGGGTTGAACATGGTTTGGTTTGGTCAACAAAAGTCAAAATCGGTTTAAGATCGGTTTCGGTTCGAGTCAGGGCTGACTGACTCCGAGAAGTGAGAAAGAATTATGGGCCGAATGCGAAAATATTTTGAGGCCTTAAGTAAAAGGAAAATTTTGTTGGGTTTAAACAAGTTAATTTTTAAATTGGCTTACTTGGTTATGATTTGGGTTGTGTAAAAAACTTTTGTATAAAAATAGGATTAAACATGTCTAAAAAGAGACTAGAACCTACAACCTTTTGGTTGGTGATGGTTGGTTAATTTGTATATATTTATTCTCGCGTCTCATGACAGCTGGCGATTTCAATGTCTGACGTAACGGCTCGTGGATTCTTTGTCGTCACTACCTCAGACGTAAATCCTTCCACGTATTAATTAAGGATCTAGCGCAATAACACTAATTAAATATTACGATGACGATTTAACTGACGCTTCTTAAACACGTTAAAAATAAATATATAACTAAAATTTAGGGATGTGAATTTGAGACACTAACTGAAAAGACAACACGAGCCTAACGCGAAATTTGCTGGTTTGGGTTTGATATAAACGGGTTCGAGTTAGTTCACAGGCTGACGTGTTTAGCCCATCTATTTTTTTATTTTGTTTTTCTATGTAATAAATTAAAGTAGGTGGCCATGTAAAACCAACATATAAATTAAAAACTTATGGCCCAATGAGTCGTGTTCAGGTCACCCATGAGCATTCATGTCATGCTTGAATTCACAACTAACGTGATTTTCTTTATTTTCAAGTTCGGGTTCACGTTTATGTAGGACTGGACTCGCCAACCAACAAACACGAACCATTTAACAGCCCTACTCAAATTCAAAGATAAGTCAAAATTGTTACATTTAAATAAAAAATTTACTGAATGTTAGAAACAGTTGGCAATTGCATATTACTCGCGTCTCATGACGACCGGCGATTTCAATGTCTGATGTAACGACTCGTGGATTCTTTGTCGTCACTAGGTCATACGTGCATCCTTCCACGTATTACCTTAAGGATCTAGCGCAATAACACTAATAAAACTTTACGGTGACGATTTATCTGGACGTTTCTTACACACGTAAAAAATATATATATTACTAAAATTTAGGGATGTGACTTTGAGACACTAACTGAAAAGAAAACACGAGCCTAACACGAAATTTGCTGGTTTTGGTTTGATATAAACGGGTTCGAGTCAGTTCACCATTAGATCTAATAAAACACACCGCACAATAAACACGCTTTTCATATACACCGTCAGATCAACATATCTAAAACAAACAAGATTACTTCTTACACTTCTTAGACACACTCCACTTCTTATTATAACCTCACCCTACACACACACACACAAGGGACTGGTCATGTTGGAGATGCTGATGCGTTTACAACCAGCAACTGCTTTAACTATATGTCTAAAAGCAGTAATTTGATCATAAGCTAGTACCATATTATGCATGTATATACATACCATGTGTTTGTGTTGACGCTTTAACAAAACCCGACATCTTTTCTTTTTTATACAGGAGAATTAGTTGGCTAATCACTTGGTTTTAAAATTCGACTTGTATTCATGAATAATCATTTTAACCAATAATGCGTGATATGTGTAACTTTTAATAATCAACATGCTTGACAGAGAAGTCACAATAGTGTTCACTGTTTAGATGATAAATGTCTTTTTTTTGTCAGTTGGGTAACAGTTGCAAATATGAGATATAGTCATTGTGTCGTTTATATACATGGGACTTTTTTCCTATGGTTCTTTTTGATATTCGAGGTTATAGTTGTCTTTTGCATGCAAAAGTCGAGGTACCAGAGAGTGAATGTTAGTGGATGCTAACTTGTAGATTGGTAGAGAGTTACTTATAGACTTTGATTAAATATAATGATGCTTACCATTTATAAATGATTAGATGATAAATGTCCTTTTTTGTTAGTTGGCTTATTGTAAAGAATATGAGATATAGTCGTTGGATCACCTATAAACGTGGGCCTTCATTCCTATAGTGCTTTTTGAGGTTAGAGTTCGTCTTTTGCATGCTTACGTCACAATACAAGAGAGTGAATGTTAGTGGATGCATAATTGTTAATTGGTGTAGCTAGAGTTATCCATGCACTATGGTTGACGATAAAGACGTTTACTGTATATAACTGATTAGATGGCAGATTGACATGCATCCTTTTTTTGTCACTTGGGTTACTATAGCAACTACGATATATAGTCGTGACGTCTATAAGTGTGGTACTTCATTCCCAACGTGCTTTAGGGTTATAGTTGATCTTTTACATGCTTACGTCACAGTACTACATACTAATGTTAGTGGATGTATACTTGCAAGTCGACGGAGATTATTCATATATTATGGTTGACGATAATGACGTTTAATTGCGTATAATCAGATGATTATACTATCTTTTAACCAAATCAGCTCATTTCATTCCGATCCGCGAAAAGTATTTTATCGGGCAGCTTGCTCAAATCTATGTTCGGGAAATTGTGTGCCGACACGGTTTACCATTGACTATCATTTCCGATCGTGATGCTCGTTTCACCTCTCATTTTTGGCGTTCACTTCAAGAAGCTTTGGGAACACGTCTCGATCGTATCACCGCTTATCATCCTCAAATGGGCGGTCAATCCGAACGTACGATTCAAACACTCGATGATATGCTACGAGCATGTGTTCTTCATTTCGGTGGGAATTGGGATTCTCACATTCCGTTCATTGGGTTCTCGTATAAAAACAGTTATCATTCTAGTATCGAGATGGTTCCGTTCGAAGCTCTTTATGGTCGTAAATGTCGTTCCCCGATTAGTTGGAACGAAATCGGTGAAGCTCAAATCACGGGACCCGAAATGGTCCAAGAAGCCACCGACGTTATCGATCAAATCCGTAAAAACCTCCTAGCCGCTAGAAGTCGTCAAAAGAGTTACGCCGAAAAACGGCGAAAACTAATCGGATTTAATGTTGACGACCTTGTCCTTCTAAAAATATCTTCTTGGAAGGGGGTAGTAAGCTAGCTTCTCGTTTCGTTGGGAAGGTAGCTTATCGACTTGAACTACTAGGAGAACTTGCCGGTGTTCATCCGACATTTCATGTTTCGAATCTTAAAAAGTGCTTAGCCGAGGGCAATCTCCATATACCTCTCGACGAAGTATATGTCGATGAGTTGATGATCATGGTTGAACGACTTGTTGAGATCATGGTTGAACGACCCATTTTGTAAACTGAAACTTGGATATAATCAAAATGATGGATTTTATGTTACAATATTGTTATACACTTGTTGGGTCTTGAAAACATTCATTTCGGTCCTTAAACCGCGTAAAAATAACTTAAAACGAACTCCGGGACCAAATCTGCCATTTTTGAAAATTTGGAAAGTCTGGTGATCAACCCCATCGCGCTATGCGATAGGGGATACCCACTGTGGTCACGTATCGCGATAGCTGCAACTGCAGCAGCTAGAGTTTTTGTTTTGTGTTTTGTTTTGATCCATTTTGCATGCAAACTCTAGATATTTACACCCATATCTGACCACCAACATTACCCTATATATACACCACCATTTCCCTTCATTTTCCCCAGCTACATCCCCAAATTCTCTCTCAAACTTCAAAGATTCAAGGTTGTTATTTTAGTGTTCTTGAAGGTTTGACTTCCGAAAGTCAAACTGAGTTAAATCCTTCATTCTAATTAGCTTATATAGTCTTATTAATACTTGAATATGGTGGTACAACATATATATAACATACACCCCTTGTTACCTTTGGTAGTTACTTCTCCGGTCTCGATCGGTGAGGTTTCGGACCTAGTAAGGCAAGGCTTCATGGAGGACTTCATGTCCTTGATATATATATATATATATATATAAAACTTGTTTATACATATTAATCATGCTTAAATTCTGCTCATTTTAGTTTCTTTGTCATATTTACAAGTTCCGTGTTATGGGTTTGAAGAGTCTAACCTCGGTTTAACCGTAAATAGCTCTAAACCGTAAACCGAACTTTGTTTACTAGTTTTTGTTAAATGATTGTTTAAACATGTTTAATGTTAGATTTAAGTTTCTAAAATTATTTTTATAAGTTCTATGGCTATGGGTTTGTAAAATCTTACCTCGGTCTTAACCCGAACCAAGATCCGAACCGAAAACCGAACTTTTGTTTAAAGACTTTATTGTTAACCTTTTAGTTGTAAAACACAAGTATTTTCATTTGTACATTATTATACAAGTTCTTTGATATTTGGGCATGTGGAAACCATCTATGAACTTATTGTGATATGGAAACCAAACTAAACCGATTTTCACTCGCTTAAGACACACAAGTGTGTTTTTAGCTATCAAGACTTGTGTATTTCTTTAAAAATAGTTTACAAACATATTTTAATTATTTTCTTAAGTACATGGAAATGTTGGGTCCAACTTGATATCATAACAAAGTTAGGACCGACAAAACCGAACACTCGCTTAACGTATGTTGTTAGTTCTAAAACAATAGAACTACATACTTGGTTAAGTATTATTGGATTTTTATGAGTTATCTCATAACATATAATATTTTGGAAAGTTGACTTTGGGTTTGACCAATTATCAAGACCCGAACCAACAACCCGAACACTCGTTAAAACCCGTTTTAGTATCTTTATTTTAAAGGGACTTGTATTCTTACATTTTTTCCCACCTTATTACTTAACATAAGTTGAGTAAATATTAAGGTTAGATACTTTAACCCGGTTTCGAGAAAACTTACATTTTTAAAGGGTTATTATTATAAGTTCTTAAATAGTTACATTTTAAACCTTGAACTTTAAATTGTTTACTTTTGTCAACATGTATTTGAAGACTTTCAAGACAACCACCCTAATTCAAGACTTTCTTTTATTTAGGCTTCGTTCGTTAAACCCGTTGTTCCGGTTAAACTTCAAATCATCCATCTTTCAAGTTTAATACTTGAATGTGAGTACTTTCATACCCCGTTTTCCATATTTCGTTTTGGTGGTGACATTTCATACTTATTTAAACTAAATGCTTTCTACTTGGGTCTTAAACCACAAACGTTATTGTATATTTTACTTAAAAAAATGCTCGATTTGGTGTTCTATGCTTACATGATTATATGCTTACGTGTTTACCGCTTTTGGTTGGAGAAACTATAATATCCTAGTCTATTTGGCAACCCCTTATAGCAAGGTGTCGTTAATGTATTCTTATTAACAGTAACTATAAATTCTAGACTATATGGCATCCCTTATAGCTAGGTGTCGCTAACGTAATTCTATTAGCGATTTTATCTTTTATCCAAATTATTGCTATTATTTATTGTTTCGTATACAAGTTGTGGCATTTTCTTATTATATACATACTTGTTCAAAACTATGAATTGCTCACCAACCTTTGTGTTGATAAAATTTATTTTATGAAATGTTACAGGTTTGTATTTAGGTTGATTTGGGATTGAAAACGTCATCAAGACCTTTACGATTTTAGAAAAAAAAAGATGAACAATATTTAATTTGCTATGTTTTGTTATATTTTGTTGTGACTATCTTATGAATATTGTTATGTGACATTTTCGATGTTGTGAAATGAAATGAGTTTGTTAAATATTGTCGCTTTAAATAGTGTCATGCGCTTATGGGAAATCGTTACACTCTGGCATGTTCCGCCGCCTTTGGTCGCGGTGTGACATGGGGATACTGTGACATTCGTCAATTTCGGGTCAATCGCGTATTCGTTTTTGTATTTGTTTTTATGTTGTAAACCGACCCGATTTATATTCTGAACATTTCAAATATATAAAATATTAGTTTCTATGTAACTAAATCATTCCCACTTGTTCAATTTGAAAAACCCCTTTTACGGATTTGAAAACGCCTTTAAAACGCTCAAATTACATCGAAAACGAAATTTCGGGACGCAAAACAAAACATGCAACATGAGCTGGACCAAACCTCAACCTCATGGGCGCCGCACCGCGCGGCCAAGAGGGCTAGGGCAGGCATGTAGCGCGGTGGCCATCAGGTCAGATTTATGTTGGTTGTTGTTTGTGGTTTATATTTTTTTATCCAATCCGATTTTTACCCATTAGACCTAATGTAAAACCTTTTCAATCTTATCCTATTTATACAATGCCCTTTCCTACATTAATCCCTACTCATAAACCATTTCCTCACTCAAATTCAAGAGTCTTTATGGTTGTTTTCTTTGTTCTTGGCAGTTTGACTTTCAAAAGTCAAACTGACCATAATACTTGATTCTAACTAACATATTAACACTTATAACTTATGGCACAACATATATATAATACACATCCCTTGTTACCTTTGGTGGTTACTTTTCCAGCCTCGGTCGGTTGAGTTTCTTGCCTCGTAAGGCAAGGCTTCATTGAGTACTTTCGTGGTCCTAGCTATATATTTTCTGCATCTAACCATCTAACTTTATTAGTGCTTACTAACCATGCTTAACTTCTACTCATTTAAGTTTGTAAATCATATTTATGAAGTTCCATGGTTATGGGTTTGAAGAGACTAGCCTCGGTTTAACCGTAAATAGCTCCAAACCGTAAACCGAACTTGTTTACTAGTTTTGTTAAATAATTGTTTAAACATGCTTATTGTTAGATTTAAGTTTCTAAAATCATTTTATAAGTTCTATGGTTATGGATTTGTAGAATCTTACCTCGGTCTTAACCCGAACCAAGATCCGAACCGAAAACCGAACTTTCGTTTAAAGACTTTATTGTTAACTTTTTGGTTGAAAAGTGTAAGTATCTTCATTTATAAACTATTATACAAGTTCTTTGATATTGGCATGTGGAAACCATCTATGAACTTATTGTGAGATGGAAACCGAACCAAACCGAACTAAACCGATTTTCACTCACTTAAGACACACAAGTGTGTTTTTAGCTATCAAGACTTGTATAAATCTTTAAAAATACTTTATAAACTGATTTTAATTATTTTATAAAGTAATTGGAAATGTTGGATCTAACTTGATCTTATAACAAAGTTTGTACCGACAAAACCGAACACTCGCTTAACGTATGTTGTTAGTTCTAAAAAGATAGAACTACATACTTGGTTAAGTCTTATTAAATTTTATTGATTTATCTCATAACATTCATTATTTTGGAAAGTGACTTTGGGTTTGACCAATTATCAAGACCCGAACCAACAACCCGAAACACTCGTTAAAACCGGTTTTAGTATCTATATTATAAAGGGGCTTGCATTTTTACCCACCTTATTACTTAACATAGGTTGAGTAAATATTAAGGGCTAGATACTTTAACCCGGTTTCAAGCAAACTTATATTTTTAAAAGAATATTATTATGTTTTCTTAAATATTTACATTTTAAACCTTAAACTTTAAATTGTTTATATTTCCTATCATTTATTTTTTTAAAGACTTCCTAGACAACCTTTCTAATTCAAGACTTCCTTCATCTAGACTTTGCTCGTTAAACCTCATCTTTCCGGTTACTCGTCATTTTACCAAATCATGTTTGTTACTTGAACGTGAGTACTTTTCATACCCCGTTTTCCATCTTTCGTTTATGGGGTGATATTGCATACTTATTCAAACTAAATGCTTTATACTTGAGTCTTAAACCACAAGCTTTATTGTATACTTTACTTAAATAAATGCTCGATTTGGTGTTCTATGCTTACATGCGTATATGCATATGTGTTTACCGCTTTTGGAGGGTTGATTCATAAATCCGTGAACTATCTGGTATTCTCTTATAGCATGGTGTCGTTAATGTATTCTTATTAACGATAACTATAAATCCTAGAATATTTGGCATCCCATTATAGCAATGTGTCGTTGATGTATTCTTATTAACGATAACTATAAATCCTAGTCTATTTGGCATCCCCTTATAGCAAGGTGTCGTTAATGTATTCTTATTAACGATTTCATTATCCAAATTGTTGCTATTATTTATTATTTCTGATATGTTGTAAAACACACTTACTTTCCGTACCTTTTTATCATGTTTTAAGTACTTAATAGTATAATAAATAAGAGTTATGGCTTGTTTTTGTATGATCTTACAAAGATTGATAATTGATTGTAGGTTATGAGTTTTAAGGGAGAAAAGTTTCAAGCTTGAAGACTCTGGGGGCATTTGATCAATTTTGAAGACTACAACTCAAGGCCCGACCCTAGCCCACAAGATCCAAGCCTTTTACACCATAATATATGATAATTAAAAAAAAAGAAAAAAAACCCTAACAGCCCCTATACCTGCCGATCGGACCTAGCAGCAGCAAGAAAGAAGAGAAAAACTTTTGTGGAGCCTTTGTGGCGGCTAGGAGAGAAAGGAGTTCATCAAGGGAGACTTGGTACAGCAGCTAGCGTTCATCTTCATCTTTTACTTCAGCCATAATCATTGAGTTCGTATAACTCTATAAACTTTGTGTTCTTGTTCAAGATTCATACTTGTTGATTTGATCTTTTAACTTGAATTGTTTTGCAATTGAATTGAAGATTGAGTTGTGCTTTATTGATATTGATTATTGAATAAGTTTAATTATGTTTTGGTTGAGTTTTATGGTGTTTACTTTGATGTATACCTGCTGTCCAAAAATAATGTTAGGCTAAACTTGTTAGTTGTACCTAGGTTTGATGAATATTGTTCGTTTTTAGTAAGTAATATGGATTGTTTAATCAACATGACTTGATTTGTTAATGAAAGCTTGGTTTAATATTAAATTAGGTTGTGTTTATTGGCTGTGATTTTGTTAATTATACTCATATACCCCTTGCTTTGATTGATTGAATTAGTTTTGATTGATTGTTGCTTGTTTGACTCTTTACTTTGTGTTTAGAGATTGTTTGTGGGGTGTACAACCGTAGGGTTTAGTTGGGTATGTTAATTAGTTAAATTCAGCGGGTAGGCACATTCTTAGAGATGGAGAGGTGATAGGAAGTAAGCTCGTCTCATAGCTTTAATTTGTTAGGATTAGGATCGCGCGAGAGCGGGTTCGGTTCTTGTCGGGTTTGAGTTTGTGAGAGATTAGTTGATCTAGTTTAAGTTAAACCAAATGGTTCCTCTATCCTTGGTTGCGTAGTATTTGTTTCCATTAGAGTCGTGTTTCGGTGAGACCGAGAGGAGAGTCGACATTAGAACACTTTAGCAATTCGTTTCCCGGTTTGTTCTTAAAATCAACTAAGTGTAAGTTAGGGTTTGTTAGTGAGACTGAGAGGTGATCTAGCTTTCTTGAGTGAACCTTAGTTGTGTCATCCTTAGATACCGGTGTCGTGAGATTATTCAATCCATTAGCTTGTTAAACCTTCAATAGGATTCTTACCTTGGTAGACGTGTTTCTCCATCGTTAGTGTTTTAATTTGGTTAAATTAAGTTAGGTTAAGTAGTATAATAATTAAAAATCAATTTAAAAATATTATTCTTAGGAAGGTCTTTTCTAGGGTTAGTGATCATAGACGTTTTCACGTGTCCTCGTGTTCGATACTCGACCTTCCTTTGTTCTATAGTGCTTACGATCGGTACACTTGTCGGTTGTGTTTAGTTTTTTTAAGAAAATCCGTTTTATAAATTTAAAGCTTAGTTGTGAGTTCCGTAGAAAGAAACATACTTTAAACACACATCAAGTTTTTGGCGTCGTTGCTGGGGACACGGTTAGAGGTGTATTGAGAACGACTCGAGTTAGGACCTACATTGTTTGCTAGTTTTTTCGTTTTTATATTTAGATTAGATTAGTTATTTTAATTAGTTTAGTTTATTTTAGTTTATTGTAGTTTTAGTTTAGTTTTATTTTTATTATTATAGTTATTCTTAATTAGTTTATCTATTTTTATCTGGTATCTGTGATCCTTTTCTTTTGAGTGTTCTTTACAGCGAAGATGTTCAGACTAAAAGTTGGAGAACCATGGTGCAAAGTTTGTGGCGGAAACCACCGGGTACATGATGCTTATGAGAGAAGGAAGATAGAAATCGAGGCACAAAAAGCTCATTGGGAATCACTTTATGTAGAGCCTCTATACCATTTTACATATGATCAGATGAGGAACTTCTTAGGGCATAAAGACTTATCAGGAAATATATTAGAGCCAACCCCAGAATTGGAATCAATAATGGACGATGTGTTATTTTCTATTGAGAATGATTCAGTATATGTTCCACGTTCACCTCTTATTCAAACGCTTATTGAACCCCTATGTGAGATTGAGGATACTAGAATGGAGGAGCAAATAGAAGTGGGGTATGTTCCCTCTTAGGAGGACAAGTTCATGGGTGAGTTTGGTGAAGAGTTGATGGACTTTGCCATTACGGATGAAGGCGAGTTTGACCCACTTGGTGATCTAAAGTTGCTTGAAGATTTAATATATAACGAGCCAAGTGTGAGGATCGAGAAGGAGCTTTGTAAGGAGAGCCATGAAGTAGTTAGTGATTCGTCCTTCTGACACTTCACTAAAATTGTGAAAAACCAAAACATGAACCGTAGTCAATCTCCATTCGGGACCTGTTAAGGTTTAAAAGTTTGGCTAGAAGAATTAGAAGGTGGATTTCTGGGCGAAGAAATCGTTGTGTGATGAAGAGATTGACTTCCCCATTTCACTTCATTGAACCATTTTTGGGGGAATTCAAGAGTTGGTGGGCTGAGTTTAATTCATATGGTCGGGACCATGTAATTGGTTTCTTCCCGACCAATTGTAAGAGGAGAGTATTGAGGAGCATTGATGGGAAGTGGATAAAGGAGAAGCCTCCTAATTGAGGTTTCAGGAGCGAGTCCAGCTGAAGACTATTCAATAAAATTAGCGCTTATCGGGAGGAAACCCGGTAATATCTTTCCTTATTATTTTATCTTCATTTTTATTTCTCTTTCCGATTTTTTCCGGGTTGTTTCTTCTCTTACTTGCAGATTATTTCTTGGTTGGTTGATGACGTTTGATGAGCTGGAGTTTTAAACAAGTGTGGGGATGCAATTTGCTTATGGATTGCCGCTTTCGTTCGTTAGTGATAGCTTGATAGAGAGAACTGGAGTTTTAAGCTTGCGTTCGAATAGGAGGGCGAGGAACATGATTCACCACACACTTGCATGATCACATATGTAACATATCGGTTTTACCAGTTTATATTACCTGACCCATTTTATGTTCGGGGAATTTTATTAACAAAATGTCTTGTTTTTCGAGTAATTATTAATTTATTTTAACTACTTATTATATTCATTTATTAAATATAAATAACTTTGATAAATCTACAATTCTTACCCTAAACTATAATTTAATCCTATTTTGTTTCCATCCACAATCTGGAAGGACCAATTAGCAAATTCTGGTTATTTTATCAATCCTTAACCCATCACCCATACCCAGTAACCCATATAGTAAACCCGTGACCCGTTTAGTTACTTGATGCTTAATTCTCGTCATAAAATTTGGTAATTGAATCGTCAACCTTGTTAACCTTACCATTTGAGGCCGACCGACACTGTTAATTTAGTAAATTGATCAAATGATATACGAATTAACTAATATCTAAACCGTCCTAACCCGTTTCTTATTATTTAAGAAAACGAACATTAAAATTCAATTAAACCCTACTGTATCATCCTTACTCCGGCGCCGTCCTTTGCCCCATATTCAATTGCATTATAACCTGCTGTGTGAGCGTGTTCTTCAACCTCTCTAGCCGTCAATTAGCCATCGAATAATCATCTCTAACGTAATTAAATTGTACAGCAAGTTCGTATTTAACCATGGATCAGTAACCCTAACCTTAATCAGTCGATTATAACACGGATTTAATCGAATTGATTTCTAGGGTTTGTTCTATCTGGTTCTCTTTTTCTATCTGCTTATATTTCTGTTTCTGGATATATTATCATCTGCCCAGCTAGATCAGTTGGCTGGGTGTTACGTAAACCTTGGTGAGCCGCCCCCTGGCGCAGCGCAGGGTCGAGTCCCGACCAGGCCTATTATTTTTAGAAATATTTTTTATGTATTCTATTAATCATATTTAAACATCAAGTAATATTGTAAATGTATAAAAACTCATAAGTAATTAGTATTTTATGAAAACCGACACTCAAACTATTTATTTTTCCGAATCTTTGTTAAAATTATATATATATATATATATTATGAAATTTGTTAAAAGTGTTATTATTTAAAAGATTTTAAACATAAAATATGTGTTTATTATAATCTTGTTAATTAACGTATTAAAGGTATAAGTTAAAGTATTTTTATGAAAGAATCATGTTATATAAATATTATCGTGTACACTTTATTATTTACAATATTAACAAGAATATTTATTAATAATTAAAATACGTATTAACAGTATTTTAGTTTAAAATAAATATGTTAAAAACAATCTCTTTATATAATCTATTCAAAAGTTTTATAAATTTTATTTAAGTATTTTTATGTATTTTTTTATATATAATTAAATCATATTATTTAAGTTAAAACCTTGCTAATAAAATTTATAATAAATCTAAGTAATATTAAACTTTCGTTAGAATGTACTCGATCATCGATTCCTGAACCTTTATCTAATCTTAGTTCCGTTATTCAAATTATACTTATTTTCCTCAATTATTCGTTACTAGGACATCTCGTCGGTATTTTTCACGAAGAGCTTGACTTATCGCTTTCTTACTTTTTCTTTATCTCTTGCTTAATTGCTAAGGTGAGTACCGCATTCCCCTCTTTTTACTCGTTTTCATACTGTTTTAGGGACATATGCGTAAAACTTATATTTCTCATATATACTTATACTCAAAACTGCAACTATTGTCTTATGTGTTAACAACTTATACCTTACTTGTTTATGTGCTTACATGCTTTACGTGAACCGCATTCGGAGAGGTCCAACATAATCTCAGTCTAGTATGATCATACGTCAGTCATTAGCCTTTGTGCTTCTCGACATCTCAGTTATACTTGCTCATTTGGTTAATTTGTTATTCTCATATGACTTGTTGCAGCTACATATTTTGTTATATATACTATATGTACAACTAAACTGGTGTGTTGCTCGCTCAACATGTGTTGTTGACAATATTGTAAACGCATATGCAGGTTAATTTGTAATTGTTGTTTGTTTAATAAGTTGTATTTTGTACTTGAATTATTTGAAATTATTAAATAGATATTGAAACATATATTGTGCATGATAGTAAACTTGAGAGCTGTGACAATCAGTTCGTGCCCCGACATTTCCGCTGTAGGTTGGGGTGTGGCAACATATACCGGGGGATTCTGTTCCACTTTATTTTTCTTTATGTTTAGTTTTGTCTCTTCCTTGTCTCACGTTGAGGACAATGTGAAATTTAAGTGTGGGGATGGGGAACTGACGTTTTCATTTTTAAGAAAAATAAAAGAATATTGAAACTCTTGGGAGTTAATATTAAAAAAAAAAGTTTAAAAAAAATGTCCCTTGAAAATTGTTTTTGTTCTACGTTAAGCAGGAAATGATATTATTACTGTTGTGTTAACGAACTCTCGGAACTTTTGAAATATATAATATAATAATAAAAGAAGAGATGGTTGCACATCTGATTTGGGATGTCTCAGTAGGCCCAACTAGCTTTGATAGTCCTCTTTATCAGTTTTTATATATAATAATTTGAAAAATGGTGAAACCAAATTTTGATGCTTAGGGAGGATTACCATAATCTGAAAACTTTGAGATGGCAAGAATTAAATGCACTCAAACCAGCACACCACCACATGTCCATCTTTTTACGAGCTTAGAAATAGTTATATATTTTAGGGTGATATAAAAGATTGAAAAAAAGAGGTATGTTTTGAAGGTTATGTTTATTATCAAAAGTTGTTCAAGAAAAGCAAATGCTTGTGAAGAAAGTTATGTATTGTAAAATGCCAAAGAAACATTCTTTAAAGTTAGTAAAAGAGGCCAAAGATGCACATACTAGACGGGACTTAGAGTTTACGTGTTACCAAGGGGATAGTGACTCTGAGGATGCACTATTGGGGCTCGAAGGTTCTTAGTCAATAAATATCAAATTAGGAATTTATAGGACAAAGTCCAATAATATTTAGGAATAGCTCGTACGACCTCCACATGACGATTCATCCATCAAAATTTCACCGAGTGCATCTAATTAGTACTATCAACGAGTCTTTGGCGTATGGTGATTTGTCGAACCAGTTTTCTTCGACTCTAGTCTTCTAGCTGTTTTTGTCTGAGATGGGTAGGTGTAGCCTTAATTTTTGGACTTAAAACATTTAATGCAAACAGGGGGCTTGATTGGTTGGTGGCTGGGTTTAAGTGGACAACAATATCGGCAATCGCGGTCAATATGTCGAGCTATTTCTTGTGCTTTGATAATGATAAATGGTCTGGGAGTTTGTTGTTTTTCACTTGGTTATGATCATGTGTAGATTTCTTTTTTACCATGTTTTAAGTACTTAATAGTATAATAAATAAGAGTTATGGCTTATTTTTCCATAGTAATATTCTTTTATGCTTAGCATGCACCCAGTGGTCCTAGCGGAGGGTGCAGAGCACCCAACGCGCACATGCACATGCTTGGGCTCGGGCGAGGACGAGGACGATGGTGATGGTGATGACGAAGGGCGATGGGCGCAATGCGGCGCTTTGATGGCGCACTTTGCACTTCGCACGCTCACATCGCCGCTGGAAAGTGGAACCAAGACCTAGACGTGACAAGTCATCAAAAGTAAAGAGACTAAAATGAAAATTCTGGAATTCAAGACCCATCGCGATACGCGATAGATAAAAAGATGACCCGTCGCGATACGCGACGAGTACATTACATTGCTCCAGGATGGGCGATTGCCTAACCTTTTGGGTCATCGCGTATGGCAAAGTAATCGTGCACATGTATCTAGTCACGTGGCAGGTCTACAATCAAACCTAGTGGGCGCGTTGTGATACACGATAGCCGAACCAAAGATCCATTGCGATACGTGATGGAATATAATATTCAGAGGCGGTTAAGCGCTCTATCGTGATACGCGATGATCCCCTTTTTAGCCCATCGCGTATCGCGATGAGTCATAATGTTAGCATTATAAATAGGGGTGTTGGGCTCTACTTTATGCATCCCAAATCACATTTCACATACAATTGTCTCGAAATACGTGCGTCGATCCTGAAGTTCCGACGATTTGTTCTCGAAGTACGTGCAAGGTGTAGAAGTGTTGTTAGTTCATTCCCTCGATACCAACGACAAGTAGGAGTGCTACCCGCGTCAAGCTTAGGCATTTCTAGAAATACAAGCCACATAAGGTTGGGGTTCGCCCAATTATTTTATTATATTTTACTTAGACTCTAGTCGGGGGTATAGTCTATACCTTGATAAGATAAAAAGGTTAAATATAGTTTTATAAGATAAGGGTATAGATAAAATATTATTTCTTTTTATAAAGATTTTATAATGTTTCTTAACAAAGAAGAAACTTAGGATATACGTTTCTTCATGAAGAGTAAACGTAATGCTTAATTAATAAATGTTTTGGACTAAAGGTCCATGTATAAAGAAATAATTATCAAGGGAATGATTATGCAAATAGACTAAAGGTCTAAAGCTAAATCGTTGATCTAGTATTTATACTTGGTTATTCTCGTACAATAGGTCCGAGGTAACTTCAAAACAAAATTAGTGAAAGCGCTGATCAAAACAAAGGTGAATACACTCATAACTTTACAACTCTTTAATCGAGTTATTTACCTAGAAACCAAAGTTTACATGGGATAATGTATCCCTAAAAATTTAGTATCTGGCAATTGGGCTAGTTATACTTGTGTTTGGATCCGTGCATATGTGGGCGGAGGGTAGGCATACCCCACTACGCGGGGTACCAGGTCCCCATCTCATTGAACTTAGGTTCGCATATTTAGCTCAAGATAAGAGCAAACGAATGAAATAACCAGAAAATACACAAGTTAGAACTAATAAAATAAAATTATTAGAAGTAAAAAGTAGATATAAGTAGTGTAAAAAGAAATTTTTTTACTTTTAAAGTTAATTGATATATGAAAAATTAACAAACTAAGTATTTAACTTTAAAATTTTAAACATCTTATCTCTAAATAAAAATATAAACTTCTATAAATTCTTTAAACGGGTTAACAGGTCAACCCACTTTCTAACGGGTCGGGTTTGGGTTGACCTATTCTTTAAACGTGTCAGGTTCGGGTTGACCTGTTTTAGAAAACGGGTCGTGTCAGCCAACCCAAAACCTACATTTTTTCGTGTCGGGTTCGTGTAGGGTTTCGGGTCGTGTCAGGATATGACACCCCTAGGATGGACTAATATGATATAATTGGTACTCCGATCGAGAGGGCCGCTGATTGTTTCGAGTATGAACTAAAGGTTTTCATAAATGTTTTAGCATCAACATATTCACCAGCATGTGTTGTTGACGTATTTTATAAACTGTTTTACATGTAACCAAGAGTAGATGTCTGGAGTTGGAGTCCAGCCATTAGACGATATGATGGCTCATGAAGTTTTATTATTTAAAATATTGTAAATTATGCTTTATAACTTCAACTCTTTTGTAACAAACTAACGGGTGTTTAAGTCCGTCTTTTGGAATATTAATATTCAATCACAACTTCCGCTTTAAAACCTTAAACTCTAATTTATAGTTACAAAACAGGTATCAACCAGTGGTCACACGCTTAGGCCATAAGTTGGAGTGTAACATCGTGCGTCATGTAATTTTTCTCGTGAACATTAAATTGACGCAAAGCGTATGCAATGACCTTGTCTCGTTGCATAAGAACACAACCGAGACCTTGAATGGAAGTGTCACTATAGATAACAAAATCATCAATTACCTCAGGGAGAGCAAGGATTGGAGCATTGCAAAGCATGTCCTTAAGAGTTTGAAACACTTCCTCTTGATCGGAACCCAATTCATAAACTTTCCCTTTGTGGGTTAGTGCGGTAAAGGGTGAAGCAATCTTCGAAAAGTTGTGGATAAAACAACGGTAATACCCAGCTAAACCAAGAAATTAATGAACCTCCGTTGGAGAGGATGGGGTCTTCGAATTTTTAACGGCCTTAGTTTTAGCAGGATCAATGTGAATACCCTTGTCGTTGAAGATGTGGCCCAAGAATTGAACTTTCTTTAGCGAAAATTCGCATTTGAAGAACTTAGCTTAAAGTTATTCCTTTCGTAACAGGTCGAGAATGATGAGCAAATGGTCTTTAGGCTCGGTCTCGGATTTAGAATATATCAAGATATCGCCGATGAAAACAATCACGAATTTGTCATGGTAGGGTTTACAAACACGATTCATAAGGTCCGTGAAAACTGCAGAAGCATTAGTCAACCCAAAAGGCATAAATCGAAACTCCAAGTGATCATAACGAGTACGGAAGGCGGACTTGGGTATTTTATTTTTGTGTACACGGAGTTGGTGATAACCCGAACGAAGATCAATCTTGGAGAAACATGTGGCTCCTTGAAGTTGATCGAAAAGATCATCGATGTGCGGTAGGGGTTAACGATTCTTGATTGTAAGCTTGTTGAGCTCGCGGTAATAGATACACATACGAATAGAACCGTCTTTCTTCTTAACAAACAAGACAGGTGCGCCCCATGGAGACGAACTCGGGCGAATGAAACCTTGTTTGTGAGTTTTTGGATTTGAGTGGAGAGCGTTCTTGCGTTTCGAAAGGTGCGAGAAGGTAAGGTGCTTTGGCTACAAGGTTTGCTACTGGTACGATATCAATAAGGAACTCCACTTGACGAATGGGAGGGAGTCCGAAAACGTTATCGGGAAAGACTTTAGTAAAGTCACGGACAATCTGGATGTCAGATTTTGTGGTTACGTTGGCTAAGAAAGCAACATACTTCTTGCGTAAGTAGCGTTGGGATTCAAAGCACGACATGAGGTTTAGCTTTGAGAGGTATTTCTCCGAGAACGTTTAGAATCATGCCCATATCGATAGGGATTCGAATGTTAGAGACATAAAATTTCGGCATGGTGGAGGGAGAGCCAATTCATACCAATGATAATGTCGAAGCTACCCATTTTCATAGGGATAAGGTCGATAGAGAACTTTTGCCCATTGAGAGTAAGCGTGCAACTCCGAATGACGTAGTCAATAGTGATCGAACTACCGTTAGCTATGTCGACCGTGAAGGGCTTAGATAATTTACTACGGGAAACATCAAGTGAGCTCCTATCAGCTCCCGAATCAAATAATACCGAGGCATGATTCTTGTTGACTAGAAACGTACCGTTCGCCACATCATTCAAGTTTCGGGCTTGATGAGCATAGATGGTGAAAGCTTGTCCTTGAGTTTCTTGGGGTGCTTGGGTATGAGAAGTCGAAGCTTGAGGGGTTGGTTCTTAATTGGATTGAATAACCATGGGTTGAGCTTGAAGAGTTGGAGGAGCCATGAGTTGGGGTACTTGGGGTTCATAAATGATGCGTTGCAAAACACATAGCGTTTTATCCCATTTTTGTGAGTTTTGTGCGTAAACCGTTAACGAATATAACTCGTTCTTGCATGAAATTAAATGTTTGTGTATATGATAGGTCCCATGTTGAAGAGAGCTAAAAAACGAGTTTAATGAAGAAAGAATCAGCTCAAACGGGATTCGGATGAAGCCGTATGCGCGTTTGAAGATAAACGAGTCAGAAAACGAAGACTCGAGCACCCAGGACCTCTCCGCGCTACTCGACCAGGTGAGGCATCCATGCCCGTGCTATGCGCCATCCCACATGTCCCAAAGGCTGCCAAGAATGCTTAGGAATCAGCTACCCCATTTATTTTGTCTTCTAGTGGGCCTTGTGGGCTTGTTTTAACCTATTTTATATTAGGAAAGAGATGTTTAAACATATATATAAAGGGTTTATACCCTATGAACGATTTGGACATCATATTTCCAGCCACCACACCTGCTCTAGAGGAGAAACCAATGAGGACAAGCTTACGGTTCTATCTCTTATCCTCCGGTTGTCGGTTTTGCTTGTTTTAACGTTTGTGAGTTCGTTTTTGAGTTTTAGACTTTGAAACAAGTTCCCATAAGTTTTTAATGGATACTTTGAGCTTAATTATGATTATTATCTGCTGTCCAAAAGTTATGAATAGCTAATATTGTTAGTTCTACCTAGGTTTGATGATTATTGTTCGATTTTAATGAGTTTATTGGATTGTTTGATCAATATGACTTGAATTTCTATTGAAAGTTTGGTTTAACATTGAATTGGGTTGTGTTTAGTGGCTGTGTTTTGATTAATAATACTCAATTACCTCTTGCTTTGATTGATTGAATCGGTTTTAGTTGATTTTAGCTTGTTTAAACTCTTTACTTTGTGTTTCGAGATTGTTTGCGGGGTGTACAACCGTAGGGTTTATTTGAGTATATTAATTAGTTAAAATCACTGGGTAGACACCTTCTTAGAGACCGAGAGGTGATAGGAAGTAAGGTCGTCTCATAGCTTTTACTTGTTAGGATTAGGACCGCGCGAGAGCGGGTTCGGTTCTTGTCGGGTTTGGGTTTTTGAGCGATTAGTTGACCTAGTTTAAGTTAAACTAAATTGTTCCTCTATCCTTGGTTGCGTAGTATTCGTCTCCATTAGGGTAGTGTGGCGGTGAGATCAAGAGGAGAGTCGACATTAGAACACTTTAGCAATTCGTTATCCGGTTTGTTCTTAAAATCAACTAAGTGTAGGTTAGAGTTTGTAAGTGAGACTGAGAAGTGATCTAACTTTCTTGAGTGATAGTTGTGTCATCCTTAGAAACCGGTGTCGTGAGATTCTTCAATCCATTAGCTTATTATACCTTCAATATAATTCTTACCTAGGTAGACGTTTTCTCTAATTGCAGTTAAGTCTCTAAGTTTTATCAAGGGTTTAGTTAAGTTAAGTTTAGTTAATTAATTTAGTTAATTTAAGTTAGGTTAAGTAGTTAATAATTAAAAATCAATTAAAAATATTATTCTTAGGTGAGTCTTATTTAGGGTTAAGTATTAAGTACGTTTTCACGTGTCCTTGTGTTCGATACTCGGACTTCCTTAGGTCTATACTATTAGTGATCGGTACACTTTCCGGTTGTGTGTGGATTCGTTAGGATTTTAGTTTCATAAATTTAAAGCTAGTTGTGAGTTATTTAAAAAGGGCATTCATTAAACACATCAAGTTTTTGGCGCCGTTGCCGGGGACACGGTTAGAGGCGTATTGAGAACGACCCGAGTTAGGATTTACCTATCGTATTTTTGTATATTTAGATTAGATTAGTTTTTTTTAATTAGTTTAGTTTTAGTTTAATTTTATTTTAAGTATTCTATTCTATTTATATTTGGTGCCCGTGATCATTTTCTTTTGAGTGTTCTTTAAAGGAAATATGTTCGGACGACATGTTGGAACACCATGGTGCAAAGTGTGTGGCGGAGATCACTGGGTACATGATGCTTATGAGCGAAGGAAGATAGAAGTCGAGGCACGGAAAGCTCCATGGGAATTATTTTTGGCAAAGCCTCCTCCATACCAATTTGCATATGATCAAATGCGAAACTTGTTAGGGTATAAAGACTTATCGGGAAATATATTAGAGCCCACCCCTGAATTGGAATCAATAATGGATGATGTATTATTTTCCATTAGAAAGGATTTGGAGTATATTCCACCTTTGAATCCACCTTTCTTTGAAACCCTGAGTGAGATTGAAGATACTGGAATGGAGGAACAGAGAGTAGAGGAGTATGTTCCCTCTTGGGAGGAAGAATTTAAGGATGAGTTTGGCGAAGAGTCTATGGATTTTACCATTATGGATGAAGGAGAGTTTGACCCACTTGGCGATTTGAAGTTGCTTGAGGATCTATTGTATAATGAGCCAAGTGTGGGGATCAAGAATGAGCCTTGTGAGGAGAGCCATGAGGTGGTTGGTGAAACAGTCTTTCCACCATTGCACTTTGAATGTGAAAAACCAAAACATGAACCGTACTTAATCTCCATTCGAGACGTGTTGAGATTTAAAAAGTTGGCTAAAAGAATAAGGAGGATATCTAGGCTCAGAAATCATGGTGTGCAGAAGAGCTCGTCACTGCCATTTCACTTTAGGGGATCATCTTTTGGGGAGTCTGAGACTTGGTGGGCCGAGTTTAATTCATATGGTAGGGCCCATGAGAGTTGTGCAATTGGTTTCTTCCCGACCAATTATAAGAGGAGAGTATTGAGGAGCATCGATGGGAAGAGGATAAAGGAGAAGCCTCCTGATTGAGGTTTCGGGAGCGAGTCCGGCTGAAGACTATTCAATAAACTTAGCTCTTCCCGGGAGGCAACCCGATTATATCTTTCCTTAATATTTTATTTTCATTTTTATTTTTATTTCCGAGTTTTTCCGGCTGTTTCTTCTCTTACTTGCAGGTTATTCCTTGATTGGTTGATGACGGTTGATGAGTTGGAGTTTAAAACGAGTGTGGGGATACAATTTGCTTAAGGATTGCCGCTTTTGTTCATTATTGATAACTTGATAGAGAGCACTGGAGTTTTAAGCTTGCGTTCGAATAGGAGGGCGAGGAACATAATTCACCGCACACTTGCATGATCACATATACCAGGGGAGTCTGTTCCACTTTATTTTTCTTTATGTTTAGTTTTGTCTTTTCCTTGTCTCACATTGAGGACAATGTGAAATTTAAGTGTAGGGATGGGGAACTGACGTTTTCATTTTTAAGAAAAATAAAAGAATATTGAAAATCTTGGGAGTTAACATTAAGATAAAAAAATTTAAAAAATAAATTGATTGAAAAGTTTTAAAGAAAAATGTCCCAAAAATTTAATAAATATTTTTGCAAATAATGGAAGATGATAGTAAAATCGGAAAATGGTTTTTAAAACTACTAATAATATGAGATAAATAAAAGAAAACACACTTAATTTGGGATGTGTCGGTAGGCTCAGCCTTGAGAATGAAAGGACAATTTGATAAAATGGTTAAAACGGAAATCTTTTGTGGGTAAAGGGTTTTGTCCGTGGAAAATAAGTAATGAAAGGTCGGGCCATACTCAAGCCTCAAATTTTGGTATGAAAAAGTGGAAATATCATGAGTTTTAAAAATTTGAATATGTTATCATATGATGCTTGGGTAGGTTTAACGTTAGAGTATGCCGTGTAGCCTGTGATATAAATCTTAAACTTCTAGTTTAGTGTTTTACACCTCATTGGCGTATAGTTTTATAACCTTAAATCCTGTATTGATGGGATGCTTCGGGTCTTGAGACCATGGGTCTGTATGCAATCTATTCATCTGGGTATTCATAATTCCTAAGTGGGGTTGTGGATATTTAAAACAAAGTCAAAAAGAGCAAACCCTTATAAGTCTTTAAACATGATCACAAAAGTACAAAAGTACAAATACATTACAGACTTGATCATCCACGCTGTTAGCCATGTGGGATCCCCTTTCTCGTGTCTCATTACCATTAAGAAACGGACCACAAGGGACACGCTACATGTAAGCCCTAGAGATGAAATTTTGCCTACTCACCTATGGTGATGGTTTCGAGGGTATTGCATGATAACGGGGGCATGTCATGTTGCGGGGAACACTAGCTATTAATTAATTGAAACTTAATCGTATCTAATGGCTGCTTGGTAGACTTTGATGCTTAAGCTTAGGTGGATAAACAATACCCTTGATCGTCTTAACTATTCATAAAAATATAGAGCAATAAAAGTTTTAAATCTGCTAATTTTGAGGTTTAAGTCAAGTTGGGGTGGTCTGGTCCGGTAAAAGCTGAAAATAAGCAGGTCTTAATTGTGTAAACCACTGAGTAATATAATTTGTTGGATCTTATTTGTCCCGGTAAAGTTCAAGGCATGGGTTTAAGTGGACAACAATATCGGCAATTGCGGTTTTTGCGTTTCTCTGAACTTTAAAATAATCTATATGTTTTTAAGATCAGTTTTCCAATTATGACTCCATTGCATAATCTTTTTCAGGGACGAAAAAGGTTCAAGTGTGGGGATATTTGATGCGTTGCAAAACACATAGCGTTTAATCCCGATTTTGTGTGTTTTGTGCGTAAACCGTTAACGAATATAACTTGTTCTTGCATGAAATTAAATGTTTGTGTATATGATAGGTCCCATGTTGAAGAGAGCTAAAAAACGAGTTTAATGAAGAAAGAATCAGCTCAAACGGGATTCGGATGAAGCCGTATGCGCGTTTGAAGATAAACGAGTCAGAAAACGAAGACTCGAGCACCCAGGACCTCTCCGCGCTACTCGACCAGGTGAGGCATCCATGCCCGTGCTATGCGACATCCCACATGTCCCAAAGGCTGCCAAGAATGCTTAGGAATCAGCTACCCCATTTATTTTGTCTTCTAGTGGGCCTTGTGGACTTGTTTTAACCTATTTTATATTAGGAAAGAGATGTTTAAACATATATATAAAGGGTTTATACCCTATGAACGATTTGGACATCATATTTCCAGCCACCACACCTGCTCTAGAGGAGAAACCAAGGAGGACAAGGTTACGGTTCTATATTTTATCCTCCGGTTGTCGGTTTTGCTTGTTTTAACGTTTGTGAGTTCGTTTTTGAGTTTTAGACTTTGAAACAAGTTCCCATCAGTTTTTAATGGATACTTTGAGCTTAATTATGATTATTATCTGCTGTCCAAAAGTTATGAATAGCTAATCTTGCTAGTTCTACCTAGGTTTGATGATTATTGTTCGGTTTTAATGAGTTTATTGGATTGTTTGATCAATATGACTTGAATTGCTATTGAAAGTTTGGTTTAACATTGAATTAGGTTGTGTTTAGTGGCTGTGTTTTTATTAATAATACTCAATTACTTCTTGCTTTGATTGATTGAATCGGTTTTAGTTGATTTTAGCTTGTTTAAACTCTTTACTTTGTGTTTCGAGATTGTTTGCGGGGTGTAAAACCGTAGGGTTTATTTGGGTATATTAATTAGTTAAAATCAGCGGGTAGACACCTTCTTAGAGACCGAGAGGTAATAGGAAGTAAGGTCGTCTCATAGCTTTTACTTGTTAGGATTAGGACCGCGCGAGATCGGGTTCGGTTCTTGTCGGCTTTGGGTTTTTGAGCGATTAGTTGACCTAGTTTAAGTTAAACTAAATTGTTCCTCTATCCTTGGTTGCGTAGTATTCGTCTCCATTAGGGTAGTGTGTCGGTGAGACCGAGAGGAGAGTCGACATTAGAACACTTTAGCAATTCGTTATCCGGTTTGTTCTTAAAATCAACTAAGTGTAGGTTAGAGTTTGTTAGTGAGACCGAGAGGAGATCTAACTTTCTTGAGTGAGCCTTAGTTGTGTCATCCTTAGAAACCGGTGTCGTGAGATTCTTCAATCCATTAGCTTATTATACCTTCAATATGATTCTTACCTAGGTAGACGTTTTCTCTAATTGCAGTTAAGTCTCTAAGTTTTATCAAGGGTTTAGTTAAGTTAAGTTTAGTTAATTAATTTAGTTAATTTAAGTTAGGTTAAGTAGTTAATAATTAAAAATCAATTAAAAAATATTATTCTTAGGTGAGTCTTATTTAGGGTTATGTATTAAGTACGTTTTCACGTGTCCTCGTGTTCGATACTCGGACTTCCTTAGGTCTATACTATTAGTGATCAGTACACTTGCCGGTTGTGTGTGGATTCGTTAGGATTTTCGTTTAATAAATTTAAAGCTAGTTGTGAGTTATTTAAAAAGGGCATTCATTAAACACACATCAATAAGCTTGCACTTGATATGCTTGGGAGGTGTAGTAGGGTTGTGTTGCAACATAGGCTTGGTGGGCTTGAGCGAGTCAAGGACACGCGTTGCGGATGTGATTTAGGTCACCGCAACTGTAGCAAGCCCTAACGGGGTTAATGATTAGAGCATGAGGGGAAGCTTGGTTGGATTAGTTTTACGGTGCAATCCGCGATGGAGTGGCTTGCACACGAGGTACTTCTCAAAAATATTGGGTAAGGTGGCCGAACCGGTGGCAATTGGTGCACACCCGACAAATGGATTGGGCCGGATGGTGGAATTGGCAAGTATTTCAATACGGGTGTGGGCCGGTGTAAGGCTTATTATTTGGAGGGACTTGTTGGGCTTATGGTTGGGCTAAGACATAATTTTGGGAGTTGGGGTTTCTCTTGTTGTTGCGGTAGTGGGATGAGTTGTTGTGGTTGTTATGCTTGGAAGATTCGGGCTTGGATTCTTTAGTGGGCTCGAGTGGGGGCTTATAATTGGGTTTCGTGGAACTCTTCCATGTCAAGCATCTGACCTATTTAACGTGGTTCTCTGTGAGGGTACCGGCTAGAGTGATGGCATCATAAAGAACTTCCGGGTCACAACTCAGAATCGAATCTTGGATTTGCATAGGTAAACCCGAGATGCACTTATCAATGGCCCGCTCCAAAGGAGTGACCATATGCAGGATGAGAAGGCTCAATTCGTGGAATCGATTATTGTAAGCGGTATTATTACAACCTTGCTTCAAGTTCCAAAACTCCTCTTCCAACTTACGGAGTTCATATTTTTTGCAGAATCTTTTGAGCATGCGTTTCTTGAGGTATTCACACAGCAAAGCCATGGCTAACTCAGCCCCAAGAGCGTACTTTTCACCATTCCACCAAGTGAGGGCACTCGATATGAAGACACTTGAGGAGTAGGTGGTATTTCTGTCTTCCATACACACAGTATGTAGAAACACACTTTCCATGTGTTTGAACCATTGGAGGAGGGTGGTAGCACCCTCGGCTCCAACGTAATCACGGTTTGGAGTTGAGAGATGATTGTTGGGAGGGCTTCCACGATTCCCTTAGAGATGCGGGATGACATGCTACGAAAAGAGTTGTCGGTGCGACAGTTAGGGTTGATGAGGTGGGAAGTCATACTGCAAGGGTAAAATGTGCAAAATTTCACAAGACTCGGTTGTAAATATATGAGTTTGCATAAACTAGTACTTGTGAATTTTATTAACAATTTGAGGTTGTGATTGCGGTTGAGATTGAGAATTTCATTACTTTGATTAGATAACATTTTATCATCTTTAACATTATGAGGAAAAAATTATAATAATAACATAACGTAAATGAGATACATGAGTTCATTTGTTAGTAAGGGCTTCATGAACCACAACGGATCCTTGCAACAAATGAAAAATATCGAACACCAAGTAAACAAAGTCAATCAAAATCGAATTAAGGGGGGGGGTGATGAGGTAGATGGTTGAAGTAGTTCGGGAACCACCCCGTTATACATACTTCATCCATCCGTTCAACAAAACACAATAACGAACAACCGAGTTTAGCCACGAACCACCGTGTATTCGATTATAAATTAAGGGTGTGATCGTCACATAGCCACATTTGATACAATGAGGGTAGTAGATTCTGAAATGTTTGGTATGATATGATTTGGCTTAATAAGTTTCACACCCTTACCGAACTCTCGCGATTGATTGAGATTTATGTGCATTGCACTTCCTTAGGCTCACAAACCTTGGTGTCAAGGGTTCGATAAACAAGTGTGTCCCTCTTATAGTTTACTACATATCTGTCCCACGAATCATCCTCAAGGAGAGGGGAATAAAAAGGTGGGATTTTTTAAGGAATTTCCCGATTAAAAATCGTCCTAGAGTTTTTAAAAATAATTTTTGAGTGTGAGGCATAGCCTTGGAATAAGTGTGTGCTTTTGTGTATAATTTTATATGATAAAAAATTTAAATATGCTAAGCTATGTACAACAATTTAAACAAGTAGGGTACACGCATAGAACACGTATAGGGACCTAAGCATGCTACTAGGTCGTTACTTCTAACCATATATCTTATAGCCTTCGGCTCTAATACGAATCTGTCACACCCCAACCTACGGCGGGACATGTCGGGGCGAGACAATATTGTATCATAGCTTAGAAGACACTAAGTAAAATACACGTGTCAATATCTAAAATATTCATTCATATATCGATTTCCAAAAGCACAAGCATTGTCTCAAAAGAAATACCATTACAAATAATTATTCAAAACATAAATAAACTTAAATATAAATGTGTTCTTCATTCATCATAACAACCTAAGGTATCATCTAAACTTCAATAGTTGCTTCATCCAATAAATCTACCCGCGTCATGCGTGAAAATATATTGGTTTGTCAACATAAATTTGAGCAAGTAATCACAGTTTTGTTTATATACAATATTTAAAAGACAATTTCATGCGATTAATACGAATCACTACAACTAGCATAACAATACTAATTAAACGGACCATTTCTCTCATCCTAAACGGGCGAGTTACTCTGGTGGCGTATGATCATACTAATGACGATGAGGATAAGATACCAACCATAAATAAACACAGTCACATTCTCACGTATCAACTAATCGAGCAATTTCAGTTTACGCACATATTGGAATTGTAGTAAAAATCTATAGTAAGTTTTAACTTGTGTACACATACCGCCCCTAAAATATATAAAATATAAAAAGGGGGATGTGAATTACTCACCTTAACAAGTGGGTATGAGGATGAGAATGATAAAAAGTTAAGGATGAAACGGTCAAACTTCTCAAGATACGCCAAAAAAAGTCCCTAGTTGTTGATGATAACATAATTAATAATAAATGAAATTTTAACAAGGCTCACAATGGATTTGAGATTCGATTGGGTTTTAAATAAATGGAAATATCATAACTATTGGTTATTTTTATTAGTATTATTATTATTACTATTATAATCATTATTATTAATTATGTTTTATGAATAAAATAAATATTACTTATTGATAAATAAGTAAAATATTATGTAATACATATACATTAACGCGGAGGTATAAAAGAAAATTTATTAGGAACATCTAATGTGGTTCAGTTCGTTAAGAGAGAGTGGTAAAAGAAATATTAATCTCATATATATATATACACACACACACACCTTTTTTCTTTAATTATGAACATGTGTACATGCATGTGTATATATATATATATATATATATACAAAAAATACAAGTAATAACAATAATAAATAAGAAAAAATGGTTAAAATATAAAAAAAATACCAAAGCCATGTCCAAGGGTTCAAACCTGCGCTTGGACCAATTAACACTCACGCACCAGTCACTAGGCTGGTGCGTTAACCTGTGAAACATAACTTAAAACAGAATCCAATTTTAAAGATAAACCCTAGATCCAGTTCTGCTTTATTGTTTATTGTTGATTAAAATTAAGTTAGGGTTAAGGATTATTGATTAAAAACGATCAGAATACACGGTTTAATTACCGTATTTGATGACGAAGTGATGGTGAACGAATACATCTCTTATGGCTCGAACTCAATGTCAAAACTGATCTAGATGGATTCGTTTACTGAAATCAGGTTAGGGGTTTTAGTCGTGAAGATGAAAGGATTGTATGGCAGGGTTTAATTGAATTATCATAGAGTATTTGTAGTGTATTAAATCAGTAAAAGCCGTGGTTCGTTATGGTTATGATTATGAATTGTTTAGCTGTCAGCTGGTTAGTGTTTTCCATACTTAGAGTGGCGGTAGACATGTTTATGATTACAAAATGATTTAGCAAGATCAATTTCCTGATTTAACCAGTGGATTATGGAACAATAAAGTGGTGGTGGGGGGGGGGGGGGGGGTTCGGCCGCCGACATGAGAAGGAAGGAGAGGAGGAAAAATATTTTGTTTATTTTACAAGTTGATCCTTGTAGTTTGGTGTTGGATACATAATGGGATAATTTGTTTGTTAAGAGTTAACTTTGCACATTATTCCAATAAATAAATAAAATACATAGTCATACTAAACAGATGCAAGAATTTTGGGCCAAAAATGTCAACTTTTCAAAGTCCAGGGATCAATTCTACTTATTTCTATACTCTAAGGGCTAAAATGAAAAATCCGATTTCTTGTCCTATCGCGCTACGCGACAGGACAAAGGACAAGCCCATCGCGTACCGCGATAGGGCTTGGTCAAATATTATAGAAGAAGTCAACGGCGATACGCGATCTCCGTTGAGCTCACGTCATCGCGTACCGCGATGACGTGGCCTGACACGCCTGACACCTTTTCACCACGTGTCCACACGTGGCACACTGGTCTTCATGTGTCCCGACACGTGGCCACACGTGGCATGTCGTCCGCCACGTGTTAACACGTGGCACACCGTCTGCCACGTGGCGACACGTGGCTCGCCACGTGGCAGACCTACTGTTTGCATCATCAGAGCTACGTCACGGTACGCGACGGGTTCCCTGATGGCGGGCGTGTACCGCAATGGGACACCAGACTTTGCCTATAAATAGCAAGTCCGGGATCTCCATTTGACACACCAAACTCAGCTTACAACTCTCTCTCTAAACATCTCACTAAGCCTCGAAATTCGTGCCAACAATCCACCTTGAAAACCGTGCCCCGATTCCTCGATAAACCTGCCATACCTCGATATTCGTACCACTCCCCGATGATGTTCCGAACAAGAAAGTGGTGTTGTTTTTATAACCCGACGATCATCTCGAAGTGCGTGCCAAGAAGATTGGGTGTCTCGATTTGCGTGCCAAAGTGAAGTGGCAATCAAGGCGAGTGTTGAAAGGACTAAGCGGCGTAGAAGTGTTGCTCGAGTATCTAGGGAATTATAAGTCGAGAAAAGGTAAGACTTACTACCCGACTAAAATAATAATAAAATATTATAATGGCTTAATGCCCTAAGTCGGAATTATACTCGATGCTTATGAAAGGAAATTATATAACAAAGAAAAGAAAATAAAGAAATATGGAAGTGTATATATATGTGTGAATTATATATAATTCTTTGTTATGAATATTGTTTTAGTAATAAGGATATTCTTATATGATAAAAGAAAAAGAATACGTTTCTTAGAAAAGAAGAAACGTCGGGTTTTTATAATAAACTAAATGTTTATAAATATTGCTTTTAAAACTAAAGGTTTTAAAGTAAAAGATTATTGAACTAAAGGTTCATCGAGATAAATAAGACTAAAGGTCTTAAGCCAGATTGTATATCCGACTAATAAAAGTTATACTCGTACTATAGGTGCGAGATAGCAAGAAAGAGAACGCAAGGACGGTGTTGGAAACCGATCCCGATCAAAGGTGAATACGCCCCACTTTTACAAACTTGTTTTCAAATAAATAAACATGATATGTGTAAAACTTTACATGAGACTAAGTGTCTCTAAAAAAATTATGATAAGAGTAAAAGCCTAGCCCTCAGGCTGTAGTATACGTTTTTCTGGATCCTTTCATATGTGGTAAAATGCGGTGGGCACATGCACCACGCCTGGTCACGACCTCCAGCCACGATGGGCCGAACCAAAGTATGTTCGAGTGAGAATGACCTTGTGTATATTTATGGTACCTAAGTACGTCGAGACGCTGCGGTGTCTTGCTGGGGTGCCTAGGTAGAGGCTCGAGTTTATAATGATATTGTTTTAACGTTGTTATTCCTAAGCCAAGATGGGCCGAGGCACGCGTAACCCTTGAGGGGTAACAAAGTAAAAGAAAATGTTTTCGCGTCAGCATATTCACCAGCATTCGTTGCTGACGAATTTTATAACATTTTGCCGGTAACCAAGATTAGAGCTAAAGGACGAAGGCTCAAGAATCCGATGGCTTGGATAATTTTGTTTAAATATAAAATATGATGTTTTTGTTAAACTTATAAACAAGTAAATCCAATCGAGACTTTTGTCTCGACTTTTGTAATGTAAATATTTTACAACTTTAATCCTTATATTTTATAAAGTCTTCCGCTAACAATCGTAACTCTAATTTGTTTACAAATGTGGTACCAACTATCGAGTCATATGCCTAGGCCTAATATGGGGGTGTGACAGAGGGTGGTTACGAGAGAATCCCCCATTCCTCGTAGCGAGCTCACGGTGTTCTGTTTTGCAGGATATACTCGTCTGCGCCAAGAAGGTTTATTAACCCATCATGGGGAATACTTAACCATAACCCTCGGACTAACGTGTTAGACCCTGAGGGATGGATTTGTGTTTCTTCAATTATACAACAAACTCTGATCAACTCTAAAACATAAGTTTAAACAGTAAGAAACCTCCAACAATGACTACTTCCCGAAAGCGCAAGCCGCAAGAACCTTGTGACAGAATATCCCAAACCGCATCTTGAAAAAGGACCGTCGATTCGAGCTAATAGCCAATGGCCCTGAGCATCAATATCATGGTTCACTGTAGCTGGGAACTCTATACACGGTTTCAGGGTTGTCATCCAAAGAAACCTCCAACAATGCCCGCGTCGTGCACATCTAACCCTTAATTCCTCTTGAAACATATTTACATTGTGTCACCTTAATCTTCACCAAATTAGGACAACCATAAGCAAAATCCCTAGTCCCTTGATCGGATACAGGGCAACAATCAACACAGACCTTCTTCAATGCAACACATTTTGACGTGATACATAAAACTTCACTATCGTATAGCGTATCACTCCAAATTCTTGCAATTCACTGCAATATTTTGTAAAATAATCGAGTGAGGGTTTACACCAACCAAAACCAGCTCCTTAAGGTGCACAAGGTGTTTACCAATCACCATCAAAGCATCATGTCATATTCTCTCCGTCTTCAAACAGTCGATATGAAGCTTTCTCAAGTAATGATAGCTTCCAGAGACCGCGATCACTCAAGCATTTGTGCAATTAGTAGTCTTAGCAATATGAAAAGTTTGCAAATGCGGACAATTTGTTAACGCGGAAAGACTGATATCACTCACATGAACTCTCTCCAAACATACCTGCATTGTATTATTATCAGAAGCGCTAATGGATTCCAGTACACTATTCCATTGACCTAAGCAATAATTCAATTTCAACGACTGTAGTTTCTTCGAACCAGAAATTAATGGTTCGAAGTAGAAGCCGATGAAATCTCCTTAAGATGCATGCATTTTAGCGACGATGTAGCGACACTTGGACCGATTAGCTCCTCCATGGTTGCGATGATACGCAGGGCCGCCCCTAAGAATTCACGTATCTCGGCCGAGTCGAAAAAATATGCCCCTGAAGCTTTGCATACTAAATAATGTTTTTTAAAATGTCGATTAAAGTTATGGAAATAATCATAAACAATTAATTAAATAGGCTACTAGCTAACTGAGGATTTGTGAAGCTCTTCTAAAAGCATTTTCATCCTATTTCAAAAATTATGTGAAGGAAGTTTGTAAATTATAGAGTGGGGTTTTGAGTGGTTGTGAGTGTAAATTATAGGGTGGGGAGACAAAATGTAGTGATTTTTTGTAATTTTGGGGTAACAAATTTTGCCCATATTTATGTAACATCCTGAAATTTCTAAAATAATATTAATTATAATATTTATTGATGGTGAGAAAGTTTACTCGGGTTAGTGTGAAAATAATAAAATAAAGTAGGAGTTATTATGAGTCGGGCTTGTGTTGGGTTAGGTAATATGGGTAATGGACTTGGGGTAAGAAAATAAGGAAGATGGACCATGGGCTCAAGCCCATGACCCACAAATATAAACCTTAATCACCCATTAATCCTTTCATTTTACACATATTCCATACACCACCCAAAACACACACTTAACTCTCTCTCATCCTACTTCTCTCTCTTTAGCCGAAATAGAAGAAGAAACCGAGCATCAACCCGAGGTAAGGATAGTATGGTAACACCCCGGCTAAAGCGGAATACGCCCGAGTGTGACGTACAAATTGCTCAAAACACGTGTGACACTATTAAGTGACAATAATATCATTAATTTATTTAAACAACAAATACACAATTTTGGAAGTAAGAGAAATACAAATAAATACACATTTAAGCAATTCGTCCATTTAAGTTGAATATCCAAAGTACTAATGTCTTCGTCATTTCAGCGTTCTCTAAATAAGGTACCTGTAGCATATATATAAAATAATGTCAACTAAAGGAATAGTTGGTGAGTTCACACAAGTTTTGATATAAATACATAAAAATCTACAATTCGATAAACAAGCGTAAATGAGCAAGTAAGGTCCTTTCCAGTTGGAATTGTGCACCAATGTACTCGGATAATAGCGCAAGTAAGTGTCTTTTCCGTTGGTAATAACCAACGTACTCGGATCGGGGGTTCCTATTCCACTCATAACATCGAGGTCCTGAGTGCATAGGGGGCGTATGATCATACTTAATGAGGAAACCATGAGCACGTAATCTTTGAGAAAGTAAGCAAATAAACACACAAGTCCATGTAACGAATTGTAGTTTGTAAATAATGAATAAAGAAATTGTAATGTTGATAGGATATATATGCTACCCCCAAAAGTAGTAAAAGAATAAAAAGGGGGTGTGAGAAACTCAACTTTGCAATTGGATGATAACATGATAAAATAACTGAAAGCGCGTTTAAGGAAATAAATGATCGAACCTCACAAACTATAATTAAAAAGGAAATACAAAATTTAAAGACTAACTATCGGGATTATAAAAGTTAATTAATATTAGTTTTAGGAATTATGCGTTATTTAAATATCTATTTCATCAACTTATGGCAAATGGAGACTTGAGAATTTTTAATTAGTTAACAACAATGAATAAAGTTTAAAAAAGTCATTTGATGTTTACTAGTTTAAAAAATGAGTTGTAGATATATAATTATAACTTATTAATATAATATTAAATAACAATATTAATAATAATTTATGATTAAACGTTTTTTTTCAAGTAACATAACTAATTAATTTACTAATTAATTAAATTAAATATCTTGCATGAATTCTTTTAAATAAATTATAAATATTAGTTTATGTTGAAATAAAATAAACAATAATTAATTTACTCAATTATTAATTTAAAGATATGAAGTATGTTATATCTATTGTGAAATATTTTAAATAAAAGAAATTTTTATAAATCATCTTATTTAAAAGAAAGTTTATAAGTTTATGATGATCAACAAATCATAAGTTTACTTTTAATACGGTTTGAAATAATAATTACATTATTATTAGAGGTGAAGATAATACTAGTAATAATAATATTACTAATCATAATAATAATAATAAAAATATTATTGAATAAATATAAAAAATAGTTTCAAAGGGCTCAAAACTTGTTTGAAGCAAATATTTTACTTTAAATATTATTATATAATAGTAGTGATGATAATACTAGTAATAATAATATTACTAATATCAATAATAAAATAAAAAAATATTAACAATAATAATAACAAATATTTTAATAATAACCATATTGATAATTACCGTAATAATAATAATTATGATGACGGTGTTGGTACTAATAACAATAGTAGTAGTAACATTAATAATGATGGTAATAGTAATAATTTTAATAATAATAATAATGATAATAATAATAATAGAGGTAATAAATTCTTTTTAAAGAAAATCCATTTGACTAAAGGTTAAAATAACTAAGGATTTGGGATTAGGCGCGAAGTGTTAGTAAAAGAAATAAAATGTAGAAAAGTATGCAAAAGAAAATATAAACAAGTTTGATGAGTTTTGTAAAAAAAATCTAAGTATTGAAACCGGAAAATCGTATAAGTTAGGATGAAACATGAAACAAAGGATGCGAGGTTAGGATGTTGCATGGCGGGAACAAGTTAGGCCTTCCAAAGTATGGCGGGTGTGCTAGGGTCACCATGATGATAGTAGGCTTAAAGCATGTGGTCAAACATCTGATTGAGACAAATGATTAAGTACAGGTCTTGCAGACGGGTGAATGGCGTTGAGTTTGGGTAGGTTTTGGCATTATGTGGTAATTGAATCTGCCATAAATAGAAGTACATCAATGTTTCAGGGAAGTAAAGTGGTGGGAATTAAACATACTATACAAAAGGGTGTGTTTCTGTGTGAGGGTTTTCGGTTGGGTTTGGTTTGAGTTTCCAAGAATTGTGCTGGATTTGAATTGAGAATTACTATAGCGATGAATGTGGGTGTGGTTAAACGTGGGGTGATCGGGATATCGGAGGCCATTTACTTGATAACTTGGATTGTCATTTCGCCGGTTGAGTGCGACAACTAGGAAAACGAGAAGGCGTGATATGAAACATGAAGAATTTGCGTGACTTGGACGTAAGTATGAAAACGACTAATAGATACATCAATGAAAACAAGTAAAGAAAAGAAATCGCATGAAACAAATTTGGAATCGAAATTGGAATTCCCATTAAACGTCTTGAGTTTTCACCTTTCAATAAACAAAAACCTCATAAATTATTGAATAATAATATAGAAAAAATATTAAACTTAACAATAAATAGTGAAATCGAATTGAAAATCGAATGTTCATAAATCACCATGACTTTTTAAATTTTCACTTCTAACACATAATAGTAAAATAACAAAGGAATCGTTTGAAATTCGGTTATTACTTTGCAAACTTTTAAAAGTTTAAGCCGTAAATGAGCGTATAAATAAAGAAAACGTGTCACATTTTTTTTTAAAACTTAACTATTCTCGTATAAAAATGCGTAATTAAATCAAACCGAAAGCTGGGTATTCGTGTACAAACTTCCGGTTAAAACACATTGTAAAACATAGAGGAGTGCAACCATATTATTTTCACAAAGAGAACATGGTCGCGTTTGAAACCCTAAAGTTGTAATTCATATGGCTTTGAAAGTGGTATGCTTTGGCTTAATAGAGTTCATGCTCTTTCCTAACTCTCCAGGTAAGAAACCGGGTCCTGCGTCTGATTGGGATTTATACGCATTGTTTATCCTTAGGTTTCAATAACCTTGGTGTCAAGAGTTTCGGAAAATAGGCACGTCCCCCTTACAGTTTACTAAATACCCGCCACATAGAACCATCTTTAAGAAGAATAAATAACGGAACACAACAATAAAAATCAATAATTGAAAATTTTGGAAAACTCTTTGTTTTTAGGCATAAGCCTTGGACTTGTGTGTGCTTGTGTAATTGAAGTACTTGAATCATCAGTATAATAGTATTTGCGTACATGAGGCATAAACAAATTAATAATAACCAAATAATGTGCATTGAACAATCAAATAAGGCTCACATAATTTCTAATCATGCAACCTAAACAATTAAGCAAATAAACTATAACCTACTAGAACACTACGTCTAATGTCCTACCTTATAGGAACGGCTCTGGTACGAATCTGTAACACCCCGGCTAAAGCGAAATACGCCCCAGTGTGACGTACAGATTGCTCAAAACACATGTGACATTATTAAGTGACAATATTATCATTAATTTATTTAAACAACAAGTACATAATTTTGGAAGTAAGAGAAATACAAATAAATACGCATTTAAGCAATTCGTCCATTTAAGTTGAATATCCTAAGTATTAGTGTCTTCGTCATTTCAGCGTTCTCTAAATAAGGTACCTGTAGCATATATATAAAATAATGTCAACTAAAGGAATAGTTGGTGAGTTCACACAAGTTTTGATATAAATACATAAAAATCTACAATTCCATGAACAAGCGTAAATGAGCAAGTAAGGTCCTTTCCAGTTGGGATTGTGCACCAACGTACTCGGATAATAGCGCAAGTAAGTGTCTTTTCCGTTGGTAATAACCAACGTACTCGGATCGGGGGTCCCTATTCCACTCATAACAACGAGGTCCTGAGTGCATAGGGGGGCGTATGATCATACTTAATGAGGAAACCATGATCACGTAATCTTTTAGCAAGTAAGCAAATAAACACACAAGTCCATGTAACGAATTGTAGCTTGTACATAATGAATAACGAAATTGTAATGTTGATAGGATATATATATGCTATCCCCAAAAGTAGTAAAAAAATAAAAAGGGGGTGTGAGAAAATCACATTTGCAATTGGATGATAACTTGATATAATAACTGAAAGCGCGTTTAAGGAAATAAATGATCGAACCTCACAAACTATAACTAAAAAGGAAATACAAAATTTAAAGACTAACTATCGGGATTATAAAAGTTAATTAATATTAGTTTTAGGAATTATGCGTTATTTAAATATCTATTTCATTAACTTATGGCAAATGGGGACTTGAGAATTTTTTATTAGTTTAACAACAATGAATAAAGTTTATAAAATTCATTTGATGTTTATTAGTTTAAAAAATGAGTTGTAGATACATAATTATAACTTATTAATATAATATTAAATAACAATATTAATAATAATTTATGAATAAAAGTTTTTTTTTCCAAGTAACATAATTAATTAATTTACTAATTAATTAACTTAAATGTCTTGCATGAATTCTTTCAAAGAAATTATAAATATTAGTTTATGTAAAATAAAATAAACAATAATTAATTTACTCAATTATTAATTTAAAGATATGAAGTATGTTATATCTATTGTGAAATATTTTAAATAAAAGAAATTTTTATAAATTATCTTATTTAAAAGAAAGTTTATAAGTTTATGATGATCAACAAATCATAAGATTTAGATAAATATATATTCATGCTTGTTCTTGCATAATAACAAGGTTTGATCAAATATTTAGAAAAATCATAGTGTTTATCTTGGATATCCATGATCATATTGATTCTTAAAACCAAAATATAAGATTTTTATGATAAAAGTAACATGATCATGAAGAACAACTTATGAACAAGTATGAACATTCAATGGATGAAATGGTAAAAACTTACTTGTTAGTGCTCTTAAGCTTAAGAAAATAATGTATTGAGGTGTGAAAATAATGAAAGATTTGTCCTCCTTTTATAGTGAAAATATAGAGTTGTTATGTCTAATGGAATTAAAGAAATTAAATCATGTTTAATATAATTAAAACACAAATTAAAAAATAGTTTAATGGGTCATTCAAAATGTTTAACTATTTTAATAAACTTTATGTAATTAAACATATATTAGTTTTTTTATTAGTTAAGTAACATAATATGAAAAGATGATAATAATAATAGTAGTAGTTAAATAATAATTCTAGTAAATTACATGGGACATGTACATAAATATTTGATCTTGATTATGAATGTTTTAAATAAGTATGCAATACTACAAAGGTGTTGAAATGTATAATTGCATTGAAATGATCACATAAAATTACATTAATGAAAATTGAGATTAATTAATAATATTATAAAAATATATAAATTTAAATAGAAACAAAACCGAAAATTTAAAATGGGTCGAGTTTTCGGGTTTGAAAAGTAACGAATGTTACATGTAGAGATCCTAAACCGTTAGATCTAGTCACGAAACGACAAGCCGACACCGTTAAACCGTTGATGTCACGAGATCCGGGTGAAATCGGGTATAAACCGAACCTAAGATGAGCTTAGGGATCACCCTAGCTTAGATCTGGATCGAACGGGACAAAAAAAAGTGGAAACGGTGGTGAAACAAGTGAGATCTCTCTTTTCCAGCGAGATTCACGTTTTTTCCGGAAACGGCGGCGAGGTTGTGTCACAGCAGATGTGATGTATGACGTCTGACAAAACCCTAACCCTAATTGGTTACGGAAATCTAACGAATTAGCGGTAATTCATTAAATGAAGGATAACCAGTTCGTTATCGCAATTCGTTAGGGTGGGATGACGAACTAGAAACAGATCGCTAAGTAATTCGTTAAGGAGAAATAACGAATTAGGCTAACGAACTGAGATAACAAATCAGAATGACGAACCAGAATAACGAATTAAGCTAACGAATCAGGACAACGAAGAGGATAACGAATTAGAATGTGATCTGATAACGAATTAGAGTGTGATTTGATAAAGAATTAGACTTAATTCTTTATAGCAAAATGAGATGGCGAATTAGATAATAATTTAAAATCTTAATGGAAAATGTGTCAAGACAATAGAAATAAAATTTTTCCAAGCTGACCTGGCAGCTCGACCCCAGCCAGGGGCTCTGCCCCTTGGACCTGCTAGGGGCTGCCGCCCCTAGACCCCGCTGCCATGGGCGCTGCCCCCAGACCCCATTCGTTGAGGGTAATAATTAAACTAGAAACGCGATATGGAGAGTAATAGTAATCGATGCGCGTAATTGTTATACAGTTAGCCGTGCAAAGCCAAAGAAAGGCATTAACGGAAGAAGTAACCGAGTTCAGGTGAGTTTCTAACCCCACTTCCTTGTTATATTTTCGGGGCTGTGTGCATACTCGATGTGATAGTTAATACCCTTACCTTAAATGGTAAGTGTGTGCCATGTATGATATATGTGATAGTTAATACACTTACCTTAAGTGGTAGGTGTATGCTTTGTATAATTCATGTATGATGGTTGCTTGACGGTGCGTGAACGATCTTCGGATATTGCATGTACCGCCGGGTGGTAGTTAAAGATATGTTTGATATATGTGATGTATAAATGATGTATGTGAGTTATATATGTTGGTAGTACGTGAACAATCTTCGGATATTGCACGTACTGACAGGTTATAAATAAAGATATGAATATTGAAAGTAATGTAAGGATGATTGCTTGTCAATACATGAACGATCTTCGGATATTGCATGTATTGCTAAGAATAGTGATTGTCTTCTTATATGGATATTAAATAATAAATTATGTATAGAGTTCCCTCCACGGATGATATACATAGTGTTCATTGAATGAAAAGTGTAGTGTTCCTTTAATGGAAAGCATAGTGTTCCTTTAATGGAAAGCACAGTGTTCCTTCTATGGAAATATATAGAATGTTCCTTCTATGGAAGTATATACAGAGTGTCCTTCTATGGAGAATATATAGCATGAGCAATAGTAATAGTTCTTTTAATAGATATTACGTGACGTTCCTCTTATGGATATTTATACAAGATTAAGATATTAATATTTACCTTCGGATATGTATGTATATGTGTGTAATTGTATGTATGGTATGAGGTATGATTAACTAGAACTCACTCAGCGTAGCTGACTTTTAGTATGCACGCAGGTAAATGTGTTTAATGAGCTAGCATGAGGAAGGCACATGGCATGGATTGAACGGCTGTCATTTGAAGATAGAAGAAATGATGTTTTAAATGGGATGTTTTACGTATGGTTTTAAAGAAAAGATTAATGTTTTGTATCGAATGATTAAAGTTAATGTTTCCGCGAAAAGTTTTAAATAACTCTGATTGTAAGAACTGCGTTTATGAGTAAATCCGACGTTAAAGTAGGGCTATCGGGTTCGGGGCCTTACAATTTATTTTTTAACATTTGTTAAATTGATTGTGAGTAGATGAGAAAGGAAATTGTAATGATAAAAGTATAAAAAAGTGTTACTTAATTGAAATGAGAGAGAAATGTAGTGTTTTAGTGTAAATATAAAAATGGGGATGACGGATAAGTTGAGAATGCTCTAACATGCTTGATAGTATATTGGTGAATCAACTATTCATGGTTTATGCTCTATAATATTCCGTTCTCGATAGCTATCATCGCCAACCCATTAAATCTTTCTTGGGGCCATTGTGGATTGTAAATAAGATTTCAATAACTACAATTTCAAAAAAACTCTTTTCTGCAGATGTTACCGTGACCGCTGGTGTTCGAAGTCAACGTTGTTTTTATTCCGCCTACTCGTTTCATTAATTTATTTATTTAACTTTTATTGATTAATATTAAATTAATGGACCTTTTTTCAATTTTTAATGGGCCAATAAATCTATGGATAATTTGAAAAAAATGGGTCTAAAAGGTACTTGGGTATTGTAAAATTAGTGATATTATAATCGTTCGGGTATTCTATATATAAAAGATTGAGATTTAAAAATTTATGTGCCCCGAAGAAAAAAGACACCGACCGGACGCCCACTTCGCCCACCCATGGAGCCGCCCTGATGATACGAAACCGCTTTATTAACAATTTTTAAGAGACGGACAGTTATGGATAGAGGTGATGGGTTAGAATGAGTATGGGTGGGATGAATTTTTAAAATAAGAGGGTTAGGATGAGTATAGGTCAAGATGAGTAAAGTTAATCCATGTTGACCCAAGTGAAAGTTAAAATACAAAGGGTTTTAAAAAACCCCTAAAAAATCAAAAAAACTAATAAAAAAATAACTCAAAATATAAATAAAAAACGTTAAATATAATAACTGAAAATGTTACCTCCGTCACCCTCGGTCGTTAAAAAACCAGTTTTGTATCGGTTTAGGTTTGATTTTTTCGGGTTTTTTTTTCGGTTTGGTTTTGCTTTTTTCATTTATGTATCTGTTTAGTTTCAAGGATTTTGGTTTCGATTTCTTGGTTTATATTCGATTTAGTGGGCTTTGTTTGATATAAAATTGGATGGGCTTCGTTTAGTCCATTATAGCCCAGAAACAAACTTATTCTAACCCATAACCAAAAGTCACTAGCATTTCCTCAACCCATCTTGACCTAATTGGAAAATTCTTTTGATCCATTCTGACACATTCCAATTTAAAAGTTATTTAAAAAAAACAACCCATTTAGGTTTGATTTGCCACCCCTAGTTATGGAGGAATGCCTTCTATGCCTTAACGCCAAAATAAGAAGATTCACACGTGAACTTCTGCAACTTCTTGCTATAGTTGGTCTTCAACAAGGCAAAAGAATCAGCAGCATCATGCTAGGAGATTCCATCTCTCCAGCTCATCAACCAGACTCTCAGCTACGTGAGGGAGTTGGAGCGCATTGTTTGATCAGATCATATGTTTCTTGATTTTGAAAAAACTTGTTATTTGCTTTCTGGAACATAACCCGGGACCTGTTTTGTAATTTACTCATAATCTTACTGCTTTGTGTTATTTTGTACCTTCTTGAGCTCGTCTCTAATGGTGATTAGCTGTTTGGTTCGTTCTATGTTTCTATCGGAAATGACCGAAGAGATTAGAGGTGGACAAACCGGGTATTGGAACCGGGTCCGGATAAGTTGAGTATTTGACCGGTTCCATCGGTTTATTTTGGGGTTATGGGTAGTGTAACATCCCGTTTTTCGGGTTTTCGGTTAATAAATTAAAATACAAGTTATTATGAGTCGGGCTAGTGTTGGGTTAAATGGATATGGGTTATGGACTTGGGCTATGAAAGAAAGAGGAAATGACCATGGGCTTAAGCCCATGATCCATAATTATATAAGTCATTAAATGCCCTTTAATCATTCATTTCACACATTCCATACACCTCCCAAAACACACACACTTAAGCTCTCTCTCTCTAGTCTCTCTCTAGCCGAAATATCGAGGAGGAAACGGATCCCGACCCAAGGTATGATAGTATTTTGTCGTATGAGCTTAAATCCATTAGATATAATCATGAAACGACGAGCCGACACCGTTAAACCATTTAAATCATGAGATCCGGGTGGAATCGTGTATAAACTGAACCTAATATGAGCTTAGGGGTTACCCTAGCTCAGATCTGGATCGAACGGGACGAAAAACGATGAAAAACGGTGTAAAACGGTGAAGATACGTTTTTCCGGTGAGTTTTCCGGCAATGTTCCGGCGCCGCCGGAAAAACGTGTACGAGGTTGTCAGGGAATGTTCTGACAAATCTGACCTAACCCTAGTTCGCTAAGCAATAACTAGCGAATTAGAGGTATTCGCCAGCTGATTCACTAAGGAAAGATTAACGAACTAGCTGTAGTTCGTATCCAATTCGTTAAGGGAAAAGGGTAACGAATTACCCTTGATTCGTTATGACCAGTTCGTTAAAGGCGATAACGAATGAGAAGGTCCAATTCGCTACTTGGACTGGTTCGCTACATGGACTGATTCGTTAAGAGTCCAGTTCGTTAAAAGTCCAATTCGTGTAAGTAACCAGTTCGTTAAAGGTTCCAATTCGTTACAAGAACCAGTTCGTCATGGCAAGTCAGTTCGTTAAGGATAAGTAACGAATTAGAAGTTTAACAGAATGGTCCCTGGACTTAGAAAAGAATGATTTAATTACAAATAAGCCCTTGAACTTTTAAGTAGCTTAACCCCAGCCAGGGGCTCTGCCCCTTGGACCCCGCTAGGGGCTGCCGCCCCTACAACCCCGCTGCCAGGGGCGCTGCCCCCGGACCCCCGTTCGTTGAGGGTAATAATTAAACTAGAAAGGCGATATGTGTAGTGATAGTTTACTGAAACGTATAATTATTATACAGTTAGTCGTGCACAGCTCAAGAAGGGAATAACCGTAAACGGTGAACGCAACCGCATCAAGGTGAGTTTCTAGCCCCCACTTCCTTGTTATGTTTTCGGGGCTGTGTGCATACTCAATGTGATAGTTAATACACTTACCTTTAAGTGGTAAGTTTATGCCTTGTATGATTTATGTATGATGATTGCCTGACGGTGCTGTGAACGATCTTCGGATATTGCATGTACCGTCAGGTGGTAGCTAAAGATGTGATCGCCATGTATGATGTAAGATAAGATGCATGTATGAATATATATGATGTATGCATAATGTACGTACGATATGTTAATGGTACGTGAACGCTCTTCGGAGATTGCACGTATTGTCAGGAAAAGTATTTAAGAACATGTATAGTATGAAGCTATGGAAGAAAGGGTACCGGACCCTAATAATATACGAGGATGAAGGGTGACCGGACCCTAATAATAATATCCGAGGATGAAGGGTGACCGGACCCTAATAATATCCGAGGATGAAGGGTGACCGGACCCTAATAATAATGTCCGAGGTATGTAGGTGAAACGCCCTTTATAATGTATGGTTAGATATGAATGTGTATGGACGAATGATGAACATGATATGTATGTAATGCGTACCTTCGGGCACGTATATGTGTATGAAAAGTAAGTTATGTGATTAACTATAACTCACTCAGCATAGCTGACTTTTAGTATGCACGCAGGCAAATAGGTTGAGGCAGCTCGCGTGACTGAAGACACATGGCATGGAAATCGAAGATACTGGCATCTCGAAGAAATGTTGTGATGTTTTAAAGACTATATTTTGTTTTAATTGACTACGAATGTTTTATAAGACATGTTTTGATGGTTATGTAAAAGGTTATGGTTGAAGTTTTATTATTCCGTGAAAGTTTTTGTTAACTCTGATATTTAGAACTGCGTTTATGAGTAAATCCAACGTTAAAGTAGGGCTACCGGTAACGGGGCCTTACAGGTAGGGTAGGGTCGAGAGTTTTGACCGGTTCCATCGGTTATTTTTTTGGGTTTTTGGTAGGGTAGAGTCGGATTTTGACCGGGTATTGACGGAACCGGTTTCACCGGGCTGGTTCCGGTTCCGGGTACAGTTTCGGTGGAAACCCAAAGCTCGCCCGTACCCGTTGTTTTGGGTCGGTTCTGCGTAAGAACCGCCTTGTTGTGTCCGAAACCGGTTTTATGTGCACCTCTAGAAGAGGGAATATTTTTATGTAATTTTAAAAGTTTTTGACCTAGTAAGCATCAACATGATGGCCAATTGTCCATGCATAATGAGGAGAAAAGTCGATCATATTGTTTAACTCAATTTCCTACCCAATATGCTTGATACATTTGGTGGTTTTAACATATAAGTTTAAGTTCCTAACTTTTTTTAAAGTCTTTATTGAAAATTATAGTAAAGAATAATAATAATATATAATTAATGAATCGGTTTCGAATAACAATTATATAAAAAAAAGTATTGGAAAGAATAAAAGAATATAAATGAAAACAAATGTAGAAAAAAAATCCAAAAGAAAAACAATTATCAAAATTACATATTTGGTCATTTAAACACAAGGGTAAATTGTTATTTTCAGAATAGTAAATATAGTTTTTAAGAACGCATTATGTTACAAATACATAAAGGATGTTAAACGTGACTTCTTAAAGATTAAGGATGAAACATTCAATTTTATATAAATGCAAAGGATATTTTATGTAATTTTGTCAAGGATTAAATTGATTTTGGGTGGCGGTAATTGATGATATGATCATGTAAAAGACCAACTATAAACCCAAAAATTATAAAACACCAAAGAAACGAAGTTTTACTTCCATATGTGATACAGTGACCACATCTTCTACTTGCTATGGTAACCCAACTGACAATAAAAGATATTTGTCATCTAATCATTTATAAACACTAAACGAACGCCATAATCATCGACCATAGCCTAATTAACCCTCCACCAATCTACTAGTATACGCCCACTAGCATTTACTCTCTGGTACCATGACGTAAGCATGTAAAATGACTGACTATAACCTGAAAAATCATTAAGCAACATTGGAATGAAGTCAATACTCCTGTATACAACACAATGACTACACCAAATACTTGTTGTAGTTACCCTACTGACAAAAAGAAAAGACATTTATCGTCTAATCAGTTTTAAACAATAAACACCATTATCGTTAACCATCGTCTACAGATAACTCTCACCAATCAACAAGTATGAATCCACTAACATTTACTCTCTTGAACCGTGATGTAAGTAAGCAACAGACATAGTATAACCTCGAGAATTATAAAGCACCATAGAAACAAAGTCCCACATCTATAGACGACACAAATACCATATCTCATATTTGATACAGTAACCCAAGTGACAAAAAAAGTCATTTATCGTCTAATCATTTATATCTGGTAAGTGCCATTATCATCAACCATAATCTATTAATAACACTTCACCAATCTATAAATATGCATCTAATAGCATTTACTCTCTGGTATCATGACATAAGCATGAAAAAAACAAATAGTAAACTCGAAATCAGAACGGAACAAAGTCCCACATCTATGGACTCCATAACGACTGTCTCATATTTCCTACATTAATTTAACTGACGAGAAAAAAACATTTGCCGTCTAATCATTTGTAAACACTATAAGTCATTCTCATCAAACAAATCTATAAATAACTCTCCGTCAATATGCAAGTATACATCCACTAACATTAGTCTCTGGTAGTTTGACGTATGCATGTAGACTGATTATAATCTTGAACTACGTGAAGCACCTTCGGAACAAAGTCCCATGTCTATGGACGCGACAAAGACTATATCTCATAGCTTTAATAGTAACCAAAAATTGACAAAAATGGATAATTATTGTCTAATCAGTTTTATACACTAAACGACGTTATCGTCAACACATTCCATAAATAACTCTACACCAGTCAACAAGTATGCATCCACTAACATTTGTTCTTTAGTACAGTTTAGAAAATCTTAGAAGAATAATAGAAACAAAATCCCACGTCTGTAGAAGACACGACTCTCATACTTTTTACAAGAATCCAACCGATAATAAAATGATACTAATTATAGTCTAATCATTTATAAACACTAAACAACATTATCTTTAATCAAAGTCTATAAATAACACTCTACCAACATACAAGATTACATCCGCTGACATATAATCTCGGGTACTTGACGATAACATGAAAAAGACTTCAATAATATGATTATTATACATGAGTAATGAGCCAACTAATTCTCCTGTCTAGAAAAGAAAACATGTCGAATTCTGTTAAAGCTTCAATTTAAACATATGGTATGTATACATGCACAATATGCTACTTATGATCATGATCAAATTACTGCTTTTAGAAATATATAGTTAAAGCAGCAGCTGGTTGCAAACACATCCTTACATCAGCATCTCTAACATGATCTACCCCTCCTTTAAAAGAGCAATTTATGAGTTAGGCTTCCAACAATACCCCACCTACTTAGATTTATCCAACCTTTCTTTGTATCTTAACTTATTTAACAATTACCTAAAAAGGGCAATATATATGATGAGTATACAAGAAAATAAAGTAAATCTAAAAAATATTTATGAAATGCACACCCTTAGAAAGTTAAACCTTTAAAAAGACTCTTGATTCGAGTTTTACTAAAGGTGGTCATCCGTTATTACTAACGAATATTCTAATCAAACCGTTATACGACACACCAAACCAGATTGGTTAAGACTGTCGGCATGTTGGCAGACCGTTAAACGACAAACCAAACCAGATTAGTTATACTGTCGGCCGGACCAACCAGTTTTAGCAGTGTGACAATTCAGATTCGACGGTTTATACTTTATACCAATTTTTGTATATTTTTCCTCAAAATCATTAATTCGTATTACACTTTTTAAATTAATTCAAAATCACTTTTTAATTAGTATATTATATTAATTAATGTTAATAATAATAATAATAATAATAATAATAAAGGTCAAATGACCGTTACGGTCAAGCTGTTGTTAAAGTCGCCAAGCCACTGAACCAGAACTGACTGAATCTCAAACCGGCCGATATGCTTTGATTTAAACTTCAAAAAGTTTAATTGTTTATAATGGTTTATGAAGGCTACAAAACAGAGAAAGTTTATTAATTTTAGCTCAATAAACCAAAACAAAATTAAGCATAAACCAAATGAGGTAATCGGTAGATCTCAAATTATTCTTCACAAAAACACAACCACTATGGTATACGAAGTAATTTGTGCGGTGTCCAAATTACCGCTTGTAGACTACATAGAAAAACCGAAAAACGAAAAAAAAAAAAAACTTTTGATCACCTTTAAATGTAAATTTAAATAGTAAAATAAAGTCACGAGCCACCACTGGAACTGTTGTTGCCACCTGATCACCTCCTCCCGAAAGCGCAAGCCGCAAGACCCCTGCGGCTGAAAACACCAAAAAGTGTCTTGAAAAAGGACCCTTGATTCGAGCTAGTAGCCAGTGGCTCGGGCTGAGCATCAACACCATGGTTCACTGTAGCTAGGACCTCCACCGGGTCAGGTTGAACATCAACACCATGGTTCAGTGTGACTGGGACCTCCGGTACCGGCTCTTCTTCTTCTTCTTCTGCATCACTTTCACTTGTGGTTGCATACATGCTTTCAGGATCATCATCCAAATAAACCTCCAACAATCCCCGCCTTGCGTGCAGCTAATCTCCAATTCCACCTGAAACATATTTACATTCTTTCACCTTAATCCTCATCAAATTAGGACAACCATAAGCAAAAGCCTGAATTCCCAGATCATTTACAGGGCAAGATCTAATGCTGAGGCTCTCCGATGCAACACAATTAAACACGATACATAAAACTTCCCTATCAGAAACCGTATCACAGTCACATATCGATAATCGCTCCAACTTCTTGCAATTCACTGCAATCTCACGTAAACAAGTCGGTGTAGGGTTTACGGCAATCAAAATCAGCTGCTTAAGGTGCACGAGGTGTTTACCAATCGCCATCAAAGCATCATCTCCTATTCTGTCCGCCTTCCAACCATGGATACGAAGCCTTCTCAAGTAACGGCAGCTTTCAACAACCGCGATCACTCCAGCATCAGTGCAATCAGGAGTCTTAGCAACATGCAAAATTTGCGAATGCGGACAGTTTGACAACGCAGAGAGACCGATATCACTCACGTGAACTCTCTCCAAATGAACTTCAGTAATACGATTATCAGGATTAACGGCCGATTCCAGTACATTATCCCATGCACCCGTGCAACTAATCAGCTTCAACGACCGCAGTTTCTTCGAACCAGCAATTAATGGTTCGAAGAAGAAGCAGTTGGCAACTTCGATGAGATGTATGCATTTGAGGGACAAAGAAACTGCGCCCGGACCGATTAGCTCCAGCCTCGTTTCGTTGAAATTATGGAGGTGCAACCTCTTAATTGCTAGTTCTTAAAGAGAAGTACAGTTGTCGAGGAGTGCGTTGATTGCTTGAACGCCAAACAAACAAGATCCACACGAGAACTTCTTCAAATGTTTGCAGTAATGGGCTAACGCCTCCATACCTAACTCGTTAATGTTATTGCAGCCACGGAGCTTGAGGTACATGAGTCCCGGGCAATGGGCGGATATTATAGCCAATCCGTTGTCGTTTATGCTTTGGGATAAACGACCGCAATGTAAAGAGAGCTTCGTAATCGAACTGAGCCGTGAAAACATTGGATGGAGGTACGGAAAGATTGCCAATTTGGCATTGAGTGTGAGACGGTAGCGGGACTGGCCTTCGACGAACAGCCACCTCCTGGATGCAAGAGAGCAACGCTTGCGGTCTCTGGTATCAAGGTGGTGGAAAATTATGGCTAATATGTCATCTGGAAGGAAAGAATTATAGTCGATAGGACCGGTTGCGTCCTCGACAAGAATCTCCGATCGAGCGGTGGAGGCAGATGATGTTTGAATAGTGGACCGGCGGTGGGTTGATCCCCGCGGCCATGGTGAATGGGAGGAGGGTGATTGCCTCATAACATTAATTCTTCATGTGGAAGTTAAATTGTTATTATTATTATTACTATATTAGTATTATTTATTTATTTTTCTGTTGGAAGTAAGGGTTTGAAGCTTGAATGATATGGCTAGTTAGGTGAATGTGAATCCTTTAATATACTTCGACATGTTTATATAGCCATTTGGATTTGGAGTATGATTAGAGTAATATGCCCACTGTTTCTTACATTCTATAATTTTTTTGTTTAAATGTATCTAATGGTTTTGATAAGTTGAAACCAGAGAACTGTGAAAGTAAATATTCATAAGATGGTAAAATGGGTAAGGTGGGAAATGTTGATAAGTTGGTGCATACATTTTATTGTAATGAATGCGTAATTAGTTGGTTAGTGAAGTATTTATATAGTATACTTAGTAATGATATTGTGCTCAATGAGGTAATTAGATTTGGTATTTTTCCTCCTTTGCATGAATTTTAAGAGGTGTGACATATTCTTGGACGTTGCTTGCCTAACTTTATCTTTGAACTATCATTTAATTAATTTTATTCCCGTCCGGTGGGCGGGTAGTTTAATGTTATAATGTCAATGACTATAACACATTTAACTTGTGAATACAAAACTGAGATGCATAAACAAAACGTTGGATCCAATTTTGTGTCCAACTAATTATTTTGGGTTTACATTGTGTTAAAAACATGCATTGAAGGGTATAACTTGGTGCCAAATATCAACCTTTTACATTTTATTACTACAAGGGAGGACAAAATGGATATGCCAACACAAACTACATACACTTCTGCCATTGTCCCAAGTTCAGTGTAGCAAGCATCTATTACTCTAGAAACAGAAAACCAGATATATATCTGGTTATATAGCTTTAAAATGTGTGGAACCACGTATATCATAATGCTATAACATTTTGTTCCCATTGGAACCCTGCATCCTCAACAACATATCCAAATTGCTGCTCGGTTGCTCCCAGGCCAACAAATGTTACAACTCCCACAGTCTCATTCCTTCACTTGATTATTAACTTGAGATCTGTAATTCAATGGCTTCAGCCATCTACAAAAGTCCCAATAACATTTAAAAAAAACATAGTTCATGATGGTAATATTAGCAGGGGCAATTTTAACCCATTCAATTACAAATGAGTTGATTAGGGTTACTATATTTATAAGGAATCAAAGTTAAGTAAAAAAATTAGCAAAAAAAGAAACAGTCTAATGGGTTGCAACTTGAAAGCTATCCGAAATCAACCCGTTTCAACCTAACATTATTTGAAAATAACTCGTTTTAACCCGAACATATTTTGATTAAAACATGAGTTGACCTTAACCTATTTTGTTTTGACACAAGCCAAGTTGATCTGGTTTTAAACCAGCCCGTTCAGATCTGCCACGTTGCCTAACCCGGACCAAAACTCTGTTCTGACCAGTTACCCAAACCTGTTACAAAGCACCTTGTGACATTAAAATTACAAATCTTCATGTTTGTCAAATAACACAGCATAAGAAAGAAAGGCCTAACATACACTTTTAGAAATTTAGGAGAATTTTTTTTCAAGTTTAACAAATATATGTATAAAATATATCATGGCTTCAAAGAAATTGTAATGTTCAACTTACATCAATTGATAGATTTATTCCCTTTCTTTACAAGGGGAGACTTTTATCATCATTTGCTTGTAACTCTGCTATCATTTAATAGCGTACATAATCTACAGCCATATGTTTGGATAATAGGAGCTGAGAGTGCCAGATACATGCATACAAATAAATACATTATACACATATACATGGAAATTAAATGCCAAATCATAACTACCGAGCTATACAAATAATCAAATGAAACTTGCCTTGAGTATGCCCTTAATTAGTGAATATGAAACTTGGCCAAATTCATTAGAAAACCACCATTGACCTGCAAAATGCAATGAAATTATGAATGGCGTTTAACTTAAGTTCCTATCACATGAGATTAATTGATCATAACCATAAATGGAAACTTGCCTTTTTCTTCCTTGTAATTATAGATACATGTGTTGGAAAAGATTCTTCCCTTCAATCAGTATTCAAAGGTCATGAACTCATGATTCAGCAATGACAAACATAACTCTAATTTTACAAGTTTGATAATCCACTGCATTTACAATCGGTTAGTTGATTAGTAAGTCCGACATGCTGATCAGTTTATGAAGCATGTTATTTACCAGGTTGAATAATTACACTATGGTCAAATGTGTAACAAACCATATTACCAACTGAATAATAATAATAATAATAGATCTTTCTCTATAACAGTAAAGTCTTTTGAAGATTTATACTCCATAAAATGTGTCGAACCACAGATTTCATACTGCTATAACATTTTGTTCCCATATTAGGTAACTCAAAAGTATTATGGGTGTTCCGTACACAGTTTTATGGCATGGATATATCCAAATCATATAACAGATATCATAATGCTGCTTACATTGATGAGAACTTCATAACATCTTCATAGCCCTTCACATATTCCTAATCAGATTCATAACATAAAACCCATGTTTAGCATCATCTTCAATCTGAATCAAATTTAAACAAATGGAGTAAAAAGAATATGAGAAATTGACCAACATCAATTAATAGAAGGTAGATAGAAAAAATAAGGAAGTAATACCCACCCATTTGATGCGCCATGGATCGAGACTGATACATAGGAACATCAAGAAGATTTCATAGCAAAAACCAATGTCAGTTGGAAACAAAGAATCAACCGGAAAAAGGAGGAAGGTGTTAAAATCGTAACCCTAATGCAAAGCAATTACAAAATGAGGATGAAGAAGTTGAAATACCTTCAAGATTTAAAACTTCAGTGTTTCAAGATTGAATTCGTACTATGTTTTCATTTGTGTTATATACTTGTATATAATTGGGTTTGTGGGGGTGGTGGAGTGTTATCCGGAGACGTGAGCAGGGGAGTTGTGGAAAACAAACTGCTGGTAACCTCCTCTTCTAAAAGGTTTTCAAGGACTTTAAATGGTCTAGATCTCTTCTTAGCTTGATCCAATGGTTGATATTGAACCCCACAGCAGTTACACTGATGGGGAACAATATAATATATAATGATTATATACGATATATTATGTCATGGCATTAAACGTGCCTCTTGACCTGTCGCAAGCCATTAATAGACTACTAGACTGGAGTTTACGTACCCGGTTTACATTTTTATTTGGTCTGTAGGTGAGATGCTTAACTATGGCGTTGTTACAGGCTAAGAGTACTGTGTTCGGGGTTTTGTTAGACAACATTGATATATCCGATTATGGTTTGTTTATGCTTTATCTTGACGTTTCGGCCCGTCTATAAATCACCCAGACGTCATGGTCCGGCCAAATTTCGTGGAAAATTATGGCTAATAAATCATCCGGAAGGAAACAAGTATAGTCGATAGGACTAGTTGTGTCCTCGACAAGAATCGTCGATCGGGTGGTAGAGGAAGATGATGCTTGAACAGTGGACTGGCGGTGAGTTGATCCTGGCGGCCATGGTGAATGGGAGGAGGGTGATTGCATCATAACACTAATTCCGAAGTTAAATTGTTTTTATTAATATATTACAGTATTATTTATTTATTTTTCTGTTGGAAGTAATAGGTTTGAAGCTTGAATAGTGAATGATATGGCTAGTTAGGTGAGTATGAATTCCATAATATCCTTCGACATATTTATATAGCCATTTGGATTTGGAGTATGACTAGAGTAATATGCCAACTGTTTCTTACATTCTGTAAATTTTTATTCAAATGTACCTAATGGTTTTGACTTATCCTTTGAATTTGAGTATGGTGTTATTCGGGTCATGTTTGGGGGCTGGTGGGTCCAACTTGACACGAACATGACATGAACCTGAAATTCGTGTTAGTCACGTGGAACCCGGACACAATTTGAATTTTTACGGGTTGAGTCGAACACAAGCCATTTAACTCAATATTTTCTTTTATTTATTGTTTACACTAGGTTATTGACCCGTGTACGACACGGGTGGAAATATATAAATCGTTAAACAACAACAATTGAAAATTATAATTTCAAAAAGAACAAAATAACTTTCGTTTTACAATTAACACAAACTTGAAAATTAAAATTTTATAAATAACTAAATAGTTATGTGTGGTTGTTAGATAATTATCAGTTGCTTTAATCATCTACCTATACTAATAAACAAAAATAATAATTATGATGTGTCCTAACCACATTCAATCTTAATTTTAGTTTTTCTCATATTTTCTAATCTCCACTCTCCTTAATCTATGCTATCCATGGGTTATGGGTTTTATTGGTATGACCCATTAATTAGTTGTAACCAATATGAGAAAAAGGTATTTAATGTAATTTAATTACAATAACAAAACCCTAAATCCGTTACATCTAATTTTACTATTAGATATAAAAAAATTGACCATGATTTTTTAAAAAAATATATAAACTATTGAATATCTATAGTAAGTTTAAAATCAAAAAATGAATTATTAAATTAGTTAAATTATGATTTACGAATCAATATCGTATAATAATTAGTGACCTATGTTTATAATAGATATATGATTATGTGTGTACTTCAATTTTTGTTGAATAAATACAATAGTTAGAATCTTAAAATTTGTAAACTATTTAAATTACATTCGTATTGATCATATAAAACATGTTTAATATCTTTAGGTACCAATAATTATTTTTTTGTCATCTTAAAAAATTATTTTACTCTTAGGAAAATATAAAGTTTAAATATGTAGCATTTGAAGTGTGTGTGTGATAATATTAAAATTGATTTACAAATTCAAAAGTAAATCCCTAAATTACGTATGAATAAATATCTAAATTTCGGTCATTTGACGAATTCCGTGTAATACACGGGTTCAAAAGCTAGTAAAGTATAAAGTAGTATTTAATCGTATGAAGTTAAATACAGCCGATTATGTATGCTAATAACATTATAATTCATGTTAAGTTATAATACAAACTGTAAGGCCCCGAACCCGGTAGCCTTACTTTAGCGTCGGATTTACTCATAAACACAGTTCTTACAAATCAGAGTTCATTAAAACTTTAGCGGAATATAAAAACTTTCATGAAACGTTACAACAATCCAAAACTTGCCTTAATTAAACATTCTTGTCTTTCAAAATAAATGTCAATTACATTAAAACATCTTGAGTCTTCAGATGCCAGTCTCCTATTCGCCCACCATGTGCCCGCTCAAGCTAGCTGTCTCATTCTACTCACCTGCGTGCATACTAAAAGTCAGCTACGCTGAGTGAGTTCTAGTTAATCGGACACCATACAATACATACACATACATACATATCCGAAGATACATATCCATACTTAACTAGTTACCCTTCTGTTCTACATACATACTTACTACCATACATACATACATATCTACAATCACTAACCTCAGTCTACCGAGAATACGTTCATAGTCCGCCGTCTATACCTGTACTCAAGGTCGTGAACACGTAAAAGGTCCGCAGTCCTTACCTATGTTCACCGTTTAGGGTACGTGCAAGGTCCGCAGTCCTTCCCTATACCATCCTACATCCACAACACGTCCAAGGTCCACAGTCCTTCCCTACGTTGCAACCTAATTCATAGCACGTACGAGGTCCGCAGTCCTCCCCTATGCTACCACAACACAAATACAGCACGTATAAGGTCCACAGTCCTTTCCTATGCTGAAGCCTATCTGAAGTACGTATAAGGTCCACAGTCCTTAACTACGTTCTCATCTATCATCTATAACACGTATAAGGCCCACCGTCCCTATCTACGTTTACATCTATCATCTACATTACGTATAAGGCCCGCAGTCCTTAACTACGCCATCACCAGCCGAGTCTATGTCCGACAGAAGCTAGAGGGATTTGCCATCCTAACTTACTATGTCGAACGTAGAACTCACATACCATTCGTGTACCTGTATACACATACTTCACATATACAATAATTACATTATAGCATAAGAACACTCTAGGCGTTCTTTACATCATTCATTTAACAACCATACCCCTTGTCGATACGTGCAATATCCGAAGATCGTTCACGCCCCGACAAGTATTCATTTGTAATGTTCATACATCTTCGATATATAATATTCGTACCTTTATTTTTAACCTGACAGTACGCGCAATATACGAAGATCGTTCACGTACCGACAAGAAATCATTCATATCCATCACATATATCACATATGGCATACACTTATCACTTAGGATAAATGTATTAACAAACACATCGAGTATGCACACAGCCCCGAAAACATAACAAGGAATGGGGCTAGAAACTCACCTGAATCTTGTTACGCCCTCCGTTAATAGTTATTCCCTTCTTGAGCTGTGCACGGCTAACTGTATAATATTTACACGTATCAATTAACTACTACTACTCATGTTGTATTTCTATCTTTATATGACCCACAACGAACGGGGGTCCGGGGACAGCGCCCCTGGCAGCGGGGTCTAGGGGCGGCAGCCCCTAGCAGGGTCCAAGGGGCAGAGCCCCTGGCTGGGGTCGAGCTGCCAGGTCAGCTTGGAAAAATTTTATTTACATTAACTGTCTTAACACATTTTCCATTAGGTTTTTAATTTATTTTCTAATCGAACTTGACTTTAGGCGAAGTTAAACCTTAGGCGAACTTAGATTTAGGCAAAGTTAAACCTTAGGCGAACTTAGCTTTAGGCGAAGTTAAACCTTAAGCGAACTTAGCTTTAGGCGAAGTTAAACCTTAGGCGAACTTAGCTTTAGGCGAAGTTATCAGTTAGGCGAACTTGGCCGTAGGCGAAGTTATCACTTAGGCGAACTTGGCCGTAGGCGAAGTTATGCTTTGAAGGCGAAGTTAAGCTTTGAAGGCGAAGTTAAGCTTTTGCAGGCGAAGTTGCCCAGTTCGCTACGGGTTTTGTTTTTATCACGCATTTTGGCAATTTTAATACCCTTGTTATGGTTCGGCATCACCCCCTAACGTTCCCTAACCATTTCGTTCGTATATATATCCCGTATATACTATAAAGCTTGGATCTTTAAGCTTAAGGACATTCAATAAAACATAAACTTTAAAGGTCAAGAACATACCTTTTGTGCTCGTTTGGATCTCGTTTAACTTGTTTAATCACAACTAATCGTTTACTCTCTCTCGGATCTTGCTCGTTTCTCTCCCTCGGCCGCCGGCCGTATATGGCGGTGTGTGGTGTGTGTGTGTTTTGGAGTGTGTAGAGATTATGATGGAAATGAAATGAGGGTTTAGGGTTTTAGGTTGGTTTAGGGGATATTTATATCCCTTAAAGCCCATGGACCTAGAGCCCATTCTTATTTAACCCATCTCAATTAATCTAAATCCATGATCCGTTCTTTACTCGATATTAATTAATTAATAACGCGAAATCACTAAACGTAACTTTCTTTATTCAACATTATTAATTTTAGGATGTTACACAAACATTAAATTTATAAAGTTACAATTGCATGTTGAAGAGTGAAACTTGCATACCAAAATAAGTTTAGGAATTTAAGTTATGAATAGAGTACAACTATAAATCATATTAATTATTAATATACCAAATATATGTGAAGAGATTTGTCATGATGATTGTTGTAGATGTAGATGTCCAAAATAGGTGTATCATTAGTCAAATTGCATGTTGGTAGTACCAATGTGTGTAATAATGCTAGTAGGATCACATTGACAAAGATTCCTTATTTTAAAGTTTTTTAAAAAAGATGTTATTTTTAAACCAACATTATAAAGAACAAACATAGTAGTTGGTTTAAACTTATAATCCAAGGAGAATATAGAATACAAAGGAAAACAAAAAATCATTGATATCCATATGAAATTAATTGATAAAAAAAGACATAACATAAGAAAAACACAAATTCATTAATATCCATATCAAGTTCAAACATGACAAATAAAACCAAACTCACAATGTCAAATAAAGGACAATAACCTCAAAAACATCCAAACTCAAAACCGAAAAAAAAAGAATCCATAAATGCATGCAAAACGTTTAATTTATTACGAAAACTCAAAATCCTTCCCTTTTATATCTTTTCCACTCCAACGATATCTCCCTGACCAACATTAGCCTCAACAATTTCTTGTTCGTCAACCTTCGTCTTGGTTGCAGACATATCAGTGTCATCATGAACATCGAAGGTGTCATCCAACTTGCGCTTGAATTTTACATCAACGATGAGGAGGAAAAAAAAATTATTAATACCATAAACAATGTTAGTTATTAATTAAATATATAAAATGAGGAGGAAAAAAAATTTACTAAAAACAAATATATTTTTATAGAATAATACCATCTCATATTGTAAAATCATTTCAATGGACCAATCCTCTCCCCGGTTATATTGTTGTCCTTCAAACGCCATACTCTAAGAATACGAACCTTCAGTACACGGTCGTTGTTGAAAACATCCAAATCCTTGAACATGGTAATGTTTGATGCTTCCATGTTGCCGTGTCAGAAAAAATAAGATTAAAGCAAAGATTAAAGATTCAATAACTCATATTTATAATTTGAAGAAAATTTAAAAACCTTGAGAATGACACAAATATGAATGTTCAGGAAGGAAGTGAGAAATGTGAGATTTTCTTTATTCGGTTTTGTTGTATTTATAGATGAACATATTCTGTTTTAAAATTTGAATTGTTAGATTAAAAACAAAAGGTGTAATTATAGTAAATTTATGCAATAGAATTTAAGGTTTTCAAAAATGTAGTTGATAATTCATATTTAGTTAATTTGAAAGTAATAACCGATTCTAATTAGGGGTTGATTAATAACACAATATCAATAATAAGTCATAACTCATAACATACGAATGAAATGATATTATAATTCATGTTTACAGAATTAGACATATTAAGTTGATTTTGGAATCAGTTACACATTAAAAATTGAATATTTAACAAATACCATAATTGCCCGAAATAAACATAGGAAACATATCAATATGAATCAATTAAATAAAATGGATGATTCATGTTTACAAAATTAAACAAACTAAGTTGAATTTGAATTCAAATTCAAATCCATAAAAAATTGTAAACTTATAGTAATGATATGATTTAATAAAAAACAATTACTGTTAATCAAATTTGAAAACAGTTACACATTAAACAATTTAAAATACTAAGAAATACCATAATTTATTAGGAAACATGTCATCATAACAATTACATCCAAAATATAAGAAATATCATAATTAAAATTTTTTAACATTAGACATTAAACAGTAAACATTAAACATTACACATTAAACAGAGGAAACATATAAATTTACATAAACAATTAACAATTCAACCTGATAACCTAAGAATGTAAAATACTAACCTAGGTTAATAATCTAAACTATAGGTTAAAAAAATTACATTAAACAATAACCATTAACCATAGGAAACATATCAATTAAACATTAAACATAGTAAGCTAAGAATGTAAAATAATAACCTAGGTTAATATGTTAATGTAATACTAACCATCGATGTGAAGATACAAACCTAACAATGTAAAATACTAACCATCGATGTGAAGATCTGAGTAACAATCGCCATGGATCTTCTGAAATCGTTTCCAGGATCGAATCAAAGCAATCGTTATTATCCAATACCGTCACTTGCCCAATTTATAATCCGATATGCGGTTTCGATTTTATATGAAGAACATAACGAAATCATTATCCGATTGATATACAATAATGGCCGATTGAATGGAGGCTTTGGTTGATTAGATTAAAAGGTTTGGTATGAAAGAATGCATGTATTGAATTGAAGATGAAAGAAAACAAAATTGGAAACCGGGTTTCTCTTTCATGGTTACATAACTATTTTAATTAAGTATTTTAATTATTAGTATTTTTGAATTATTTAATTGGTAAGAAAAATAGAGAAGTGGTAGTTATATTTGAAAGATATGGAAATCGTCCAATAGTAAAGGGCCATGTGGAGGCAAACTAATTTGTTTTAATAGTATAGTAGGATATTAATACTTTAAATTTGCATTTTTACTAAAATTTACAAACTTATATAAAACAGTTATATATTTATCATATAATCTTATGTAAATTTCCTTCTCTTAAATTTTGGCTAAGATGCCAACTAATTTAATTAATTACATAAAAATTTAATATTTAAAATATATAATAAAAAATTAATTGGTTAAACGATTAACCTGTGAACTGACTTGAACCCGCTTGTATCAAACCCACAGATTTAATGTTAGGTTTGTGTAATATTTTAGGGTAGTGTCTCAATCTCACATCTCTAAATTTTAGTTATATATTTATTACATGTTTAAGAAGTGTCTAATAAAATTAGTCATCATAAAGTTTAACAGTTGTTGGTCCGCCGTATCCTTAAGGTAGCACGTGGAGAGGTTTATGTCTGATCTTGTGACGATAGAGAAACTGCGAGTCGTAACGTCAGACAAATAAACCGCTAGTCATCAAGAGACGTGAGAACCGTGAATAATAAATATTCATAAAACGGTAAAATGGGTAAGGTGGGAAATTTTGATAAGTTGGTGCATACGTTTTATTGTAATGAATGCGTAATTAGTTGGTTAGTGTATGATTTATAGTATACTTAGTAATGATATTGTGCTCAATGAGGTAAGATGTGGTAATTTTTTCCTCCTTTGCATGAATTTTAAGAGGTGTGACATATTCTTTGATGTCGCTTGTCTAACTTAGTTATCTTTGAACTATCATTTAATGATGATATATGATATATGATGTCATGACATTAAATGTGCCTCTTGACCCGTCACAAGCCATGACTAGACTACTAGACCGAGGTTTACCCGGTTTACATTTTATTTGGTCTGTATGTGAGATGCTTAACTATGGCTTTGTTACATGCTAAGAGTACTATGTTTGGGGTGCTGTTTTACAAATTGATATATCTGATTCTGGTTTGTTTATGCTTTATCTGGACGTTACGGCCCGTCTATGAATCACCCAGGGGTAGCTTCCATTTATGCCTTATCTAGATGTCATGGCCCGACCAAATTTCTTGTAGCTACCTTTTGTTTTTATTATTTCGTTACTTGTTAACAAATTGCAAAAGCATACCTGCGTCATCAACCACGTTAAATGATTAAACTCTATAAATTAAAACAATTTAATTTTTTAGTATTTGATTAATGTGGTTAACACTAACATTCAACTATTAAAATTGCCTAAATCGTATTCAAATAGTTATTTTATTTTCTTAAAGCATTTCCAACTCATTGTGTATCGCCATCCACATTCTTATATAATTCAAAGAAAGAGTTAAGCTCTGTTTTAGTCCATGTGGTTTGGTTTAAATTGCTAATATAATTCGAATTATCTTTTTTTTTTCGTGAGACATTGTTGGTTTTGCAATTTTTGTCATGTTAATCCAAGACACTATTAAAAAAATATGTCAACTCGAAAGGTATATAAATTATGTAAAGAGAAAATTAGTACATGTAATATTATTATCAATTTTCTAGTTTATAAAATTTTCATTATGCATACTTGAAAAAAGATTGTTGTCTTTTATAAATAAAAAATATGTAAAAGAAATACAACATTACAAAAGTTGAATAAAATATTAAAGAGCCAACTCAAGTTTTATACGGTTCGTTCTCAAGCTCAATTACTTTTCAGCTCGTTAAAAAGAAATGAAAATTTCAAAAATTCAATTCTTTTATTATGCCTTTGTACTTTTTCTAAATACACACAATGAAAATGTTATAAGGAGAATTTAAAATATTATACTTATAACTATTTATTTTTCTTCAATATATATATATATTAATATGTTTATATGTTTTCATTATTATTAATAAAATATCACTTGATTAATTGAGTCAAGGTGTAATGAGTTGGTAAAAAAAGTAAAACAGTGCTAACCAGTAAACATAATGATTCATAGGAAAGAAAAAAGGAATTTGGATTAAAGTGATAATTTGGACATAATTTGGGTTTAAGTGATAATTTGGACGAATTATTAGACTAAAACAAAGGTTTACTCTCAAAAGAAATCATCCAAAAACACATAGCATCCATTACTTATCCATATACCGCCATATAGCGATACTACGTCCATATATTTTTTGGAAAATTTGAATTGATTCCCTCCATATGAGGATTCACTATTTATCACTCCAATTTCAAACAGGAAATTAAATGAAAACATATAAACAAATTATTTAATTATAGGGATTGGAATGAGATATGGGAGTAGAGGTGCACAAACAGGTTAGGGTTGAACATGGTTTGGTTAGGTCAACAAAAGTCAAAACCGGTTTAAGAACGGTTTCGGTTCGAGTCAGGGCTGACTGACTCTGAGAAGTGAGAAAGAATTATGGGCCGAATGCGAAAATATTTTGGGGCCTTAAGTAAAAGGAAAATTTTGTTGGGTTTAAACAAGTTAATTTTTAAATTGGCTTACTTGGTTATGCTTTGGGTTGTGTAAAAAACTTTTGTATAAGAATAGGATTAAACATGTCTCAAAAGAGACTAGAACCCACAACCTTTTGGTTGGTGATGGTTGGTTAATTTGTATATATCTATTCTCGCGTCTCATGACAACCGGCGATTTCAACGTCTGACGTAAAGGCTCGTGGATTCTTTGTCGTCACTAGCTCAGACGTAAATCCTTCCACGTAATAATTAAGGATCTAGCGCAATAACACTAATTAAACATTACGATTACGATTTAACTGGACGCTTCTTAAACACGTTAAAAATAAATATATAACTAAAATTTAGGGATGTGAATTTGAGACACTAACTGAAAAGACAACACGAGCATAACTCGAAATTTGCTGGTTTGGGTTTGATATAAACGGGTTCGAGTTAGTTCATAGGCTAAAGTAGCCCATCTATTTTTTTATTTTGTTTTTCTATGTAATAAATTAAAGTAGGTGGCGATGTAAAACCAACATATAAATTAAAAACTTATGGCCCAATGAGTCGTGTTTGGGTCACCCATGAGCATTCATGTCATGCTTGAATTCACAACTAACATGATTTTCTTTATTTTCAAGTTCGGGTTCACGTTTATGTAGGACTGGACTTGCCAACCAACAAACACGAACCATTTAATAGCCCTACTCAAATTCAAAGATAAGTCAAAATTGTTACATTTAAATAAAAAATTTACTGAATGTTAGAAACAGTTGGCAATTGCATATTACTCGCGTCTCATGACAACCGGCGATTTCAATGTCTGATGTAGCGACTCGTGGATTCTTTGTCGTCACTAGCTCATACGTGCATCCTTCTATGTATTACCTTAAGGATCTAGCGCAATAACACTAATTAAACATTACGGTGATGATTTATCAGGACGCTTCTTACACACGTAAAAGATATATATTACTAAAATTTAGGGATGCGAATTTGAGACACTAACTGAAAAGACAACACGAGCCTAACGCGAAATTTGCTGGTTTGGGTTTAATATAAACAGGTTCGAGTCAGTTCACAGGTTGACGTGTTTAGGCCATCTATTTTTTAATTTTGTTTTTCTATGTAGTAAATAAAAATAGGTGGCCATGTAAAACCAACATATAAATTAAAAACTTCTAGCCCGAATGAGTCATGTTCGGGTCACCCCATGAACATTCATGTCATGCTTGGATTCACATGACTAACGCAATTTTCTTTATTTTCATGTTCGGGTTCATGTTTATATAGGACTGGACTTGCTAACCTACAAACACGAATCATTTAACACCTACTCAAATTCAAAGATAAGTCAAAACTGTTATATTTAAATAAAAAAAAATTAATGAATGTTAGAAACAGTTGGCAATTGCATATTATTCTCGTCCAAATGGGTATATGAGCAAGTGGAGTCTTCTCAAAGCTTAACTCATTCACTAGTTGAAGTTGAGTCGCCATATTCCAACTCGTTTTTCATGAACTCCATTCATATTAAAATTAGCCTGTCACATAATAATAATAATAATAATAATAATAATAATAATAATAATAATAAACTTATATTCAGAGTTGATCAGAGTTTATTATTAGGGACGGACTTAGTTTAGAACTCAATTTTCGTCGGTAGTGCAAAATTTTATATGTTTTGGTTGGTTTTCGTATATCGCTACACATGAAAAAATATAACTTTACCCTGTCTTTTTAATACCCAACCAAATTAAAAGGCGAAACCAAGTAAAACCCAACCAAATTTTAGTCCAAATAAAATAAAACTGATGTTTGTTGTTTCTTGATGCTTGGACGCTTAGTTTAAACCGGACATCAACATTTAACAAAACAAAATTTCATTCAACCGCTGCTTTCACCCCATGTTGCCCGACCCCCTAGTGCCCTCCTCTGGTCACTAGACCTCCATGTTGCAGCCAAGTAGCCGATGGTCGGTGCTACTTCAGTCCCTTTTCCACGGTTTGAATTCTACTTGTTCAATTTAGGCAGTTTTCTAGTTCTAATTAAAATTTAATTGTTTATTTGTTTATATAAATTGTAAATTTGGAATTGTTTATGGACAATTGAATGATTTTTTTTAATTAGTGAACTTATTTTGTTGTCTATGGGACTAGAACTCAAAATCTCCCACTCCCAAAGCCCATTGGTAGCAATTGAGGGATTGATTTTAGTTTGTCGGACATTTGGGTTTATGTGTAAATTGAAATTGGTGATGGGTTTATGGTTTAAAATTTCTCCCTTCTAAACGGTAGTCTTATTAGCAAAATTTTTAAACGAAAATTCCAAGAAATGATGATATCAATGCAACACAAAGTTCAAAAAAAAAAAAAAAAAAACTATTTTATGACCATACGATAAAAAAAATTCAGAATACGGTAAAAAAAATTCGTTTTTATTGCATAAAATATGATAAAAATATTTTTAAATGCTACCCCTGAGAGTTTGTTCTAAATACGTTACTGTTTATTATGCAATCTACAAGCGGTAATTTGGATGATACACAAATTACTTCGTATACCATAGACCATAGTGGTAGTGTTTATGCATAATAAATTTGAGGTATACAGATGGCCTCATTTAGTTTATGCTTAATTTTGTTTTGGTTTATTGAGCTTGTGGATGCAGTTGATCACGCTTATTAAAATTAATAAATTCTCTCTATTTATAGCCTTCATGAACCATTGAAAACAATAAACAGTTTCAAATTTAAATCCAAGCAAGTTGGACTATTTGAGATTCAGTCAGTTTCGGTTAAGTGGCTTGGCGACTTAATATCCGCTTGGTTATTTGACGTTTATTATTATTGGAAGCCTAACTCATAAATTACTTTTACACACATATATATATACATATATATGTATGGGTAAAGTTAAAATACAAAGGACAACAAAAATGAGAAGTATGAGAAGGAATCCAGTCCATTGATCTTAGATTTGAATGACTGAGATTAATTTAATAAATAAAAATTGATGGAAAGGGCATGAAGGTAATAACCCACCTTTGTTGACTTTCTCTCTTTACATGCAAGACACATGTCAATTCCTCCCATCATCTAAAATGTCCATAACTTTTTCAAACGACATTATTTTTTTTTAAAACAATTTCACCATAATAATAAGCGCTTTTTTTTTATCTTTAATATAAGTATCATATTGTTATAAAAAAATTTAAAAAAAAAATTAATGGGTTTTTTTAATTGTGTTTTTTTGTTGTTCATTGTGTCATTGTGTAATATGTTGTTTCCATTGTGTTTTACGTTTCAAGTCATTGTGTTATATATATTCACCATTGTGTCTTACGTTTTAGGCCATTGTGTTATACGTATTCACCATTGCGGCAGCCCCTAGCGGGGTCTGCCCCTGGCTGGGGTTAAGCTGCCAGGTCAGCTTGGAAAAATTTTATTTTCATTAACTGTCTTAACACATTTTCCATTAGCATTTTGAATCATTGAATAATATGCTACTTAAAAGTTCAAGGGCTTATTTGTAATTAATCATTATTTTCTAAGTCCAGGGACCATTCTGTTAAACTTCTAATTCGTTACTTATCCTTAACGAACTGACTTGCCATGACGAACTGGTTCTTGTAACGAATTGGAACCTTTAACGAACTGGTTACTTACACGAATTGGACTTTTAACGAATTGGACTCTTAACGAATCAGTCCATGTAGCGAACCAGTCCAAGTAACGAATTGGACCTTCTCATTCGTTATCTCCTTTAACGAACTGGTCATAACGAATCAAGGGTAATTCGTTACCCTTTTCCCTTAACGAATTGGATACGAACTACAGCTAGTTCGTTAAACTTTCCTTAGCGAATCAGCTGGTGAATTACCTCTAATTCGCTAGTTATTGCTTAGCGAACTAGGGTTAGGTCAGATTTGTCAGAACATTCCCTGACAACCTCGTACACGTTTTTCCGGCGCCGCCTTTCCGGCGCCGCCATTACCGGAAAACGCACCGGAAAACGTATCTTCAATGTTTTACACCGTTTTTCATCGTTTTTCGTCCCGTTCGATCCAGATCTGAGCTAGGGTGACCCCTAAGCTCATATTAGGTTCGGTTTATACCGGATTCCACCTGGATCTCATGACTTAAACGGTTTAACGGTGTCGACTCGTCGTTTCATGATTATATCTAACGGATTTAAGCTCATACGACAAAATACTATCATACCTTGGGTCGGGATCCGTTTCCTCCTCGATATTTCGGCTAGAGAGAGACTAGAGAGAGAGAGCTTAAGTGTGTGTGTTTTGGGAGGTGTATGGAATGTGTGAAATGAATGATTAAAGGCCATTTAATGACTTATATAATTATGGATCATGGGCTTAAGCCCATGGTCCTTTCCTCTTTCTTTCATAGCCAAAGTCCATAACCCATATCCATTTAACCCAACACTAGCCCGACTCATAATAACTTGTATTTTAATTTATTAACCGAAAACCCGAAAAACGGGATGTTACACTACCCATAACCCCAAAATAAACCGATGGAACCGGTCAAATACTCAACTTATCCCGACCCGGTTCCAATACCCGGTTTGTCCACCTCTACTCTCTTCGGTCATTTCCGATTGAAACATAGAACGAGCCAAACAGCTAATCACCATTAGAGACGAGCTCAAGAAGGTACAAAATAACACAAAACAGTAAGATTATAAGTAAATTACAAAAAAGGTCCCGGGTTATGTTCCAGAAAGAAATAACAAGTTTTTTCAAAATCAAGAAACATATGATCTGATCAAACAATGCGCTCCAACTCCCTCGCGTAGCTGAGAGTCTGGTTGATGAGCTGGAGAGATGGAATCTCCTTGCATGATGCTGCTGTTTTGCCTTGTTGAAGACCAAATATAGCAAGAAGTTGCAGAAGTTCACGTGTGAATCTTCTTATTTTGGCGTTAAGGCATGGAAGGCATTCCTCCATAACTAGGGGTGGCAAATAAAACCTAAATGGGTTGTTTTTTTTTCAATAACTTTTAAATTGGAATGTGTCGGAATGGATCAAAAGAATTTTCCAATTAGGTCAAGATGGGTTGAGGAAATACTAGTGACTTTTGGTTATGGGTTAGAATAAGTTTGTTTCTGGGCTATAATGGACTAAACGAAGCCCATCCAATTTTATATCAAACAAAGCCCACGAAATCAAATATAAACCAAGAAATCGAAACCAAAATCCTTGAAACTAAACAAATACATAAATAAAAAAAGCAAAACCAAACCGAAAAAAAACCGAAAAAATCGAACTTGAACCGATACAAAACTGGTTTTTTAACGAGCGAGGGTGACGGAGGTAACATTTTCAGTTATTACATTTAACGTTTTTTATTTATATTTTGAGTTATTTTTTTATTAGTTTTTTTGATTTTTTAAGGGTTTTTTAAAACCCTTTGTATTTTAACTTTCACTTGGGTCAACATGGATTAACTTTACTCATCTTGACCTATACTCATCCTAACCCTCTTATTTTAAAAATCATCCCACCCATACTCATTCTAACCCATCACCTCTATCCATAACTGTCCGTCTCTTAAAAATTGTCAATAAAGCGGTTTCGTATCATCAGGGCGGCTCCATGGGTGGGCGAAGTGGGCGTCCGGTCGGGGTCTTTTTTTTTTCGGGGCACATAAATTTTTAAATCTCAATCTTTTATATATAGAATACCCGAACGATTATAATATCACTAATTTTACAATACCCAAGTACCTTTTAGACCCATTTTTTTCAAATTATCCATAGATTTATTGGCCCATTAAAAATTGAAAAAAGGTCCATTAATTGAAATTAATCAATTAAAGTTAAATAAATAAATTAATGAAACGAGTAGGCGGAATAACAACAACGTTGACTTCGAACACCAGCGGTCACGGTAACATCTGCAGAAAAGAGTTTTTTTGAAATTGTAGTTATTGAAATCTTATTTACAATCCACAATGGCCCCAAGAAAGATTTAATGGGTTGACGATGATAGCTATCGAGAACGGAATATTATAGAGAATAAACCATGAATAGTTGATTCACCAATATACTATCAAGCATGTTAGAGCATTCTCAACTTATCCGTCATCCCCATTTTTATATTTACACTAAAACACTACATTTCTCTCTCATTTCAATTAAGTAACACTTTTTTATACTTTTATCATTACAATTTTCTTTTCTCATCTACTCACAATCAATTTAACAAATGTTAAAAAATAAATTGTAAGGCCCCGAACCCGGTAGCCCTACTTTAACGTCGAATTTACTCATAAACGCAGTTCTTACAATCAGAGTTATTTAAAACTTTTCACGGAAACATTAACTTTAATCATTCGATACAAAACATTAATCTTTTCTTTAAAACCATACGTAAAACATCCCATTTAAAACATCATTTCTTACATCTTCAAATGCCAGCCGTTCAATCCATGCCATGTGCCTTCCTCATGCTAGCTCATTAAACACATTTACCAGCGTGCATACTAAAAGTCAGCTACGCTGAGTGAGTTCTAGTTAATCATACCTCATACCATACATACAATTACACACATATACATACATATCCGAAGGTAAATATTAATATCTTAATCTTGTATAAATATCCATAAGAGGAACGTCACGTAATATCTATTAAAAGAACTATTACTATTGCTCATGCTATATATTCTCCATTGAAGGACACTCTGTATATACTTCCATAGAAGGAACATCCTATATATTTCCATAGAAGGAACACTGTGCTTTCCATTAAAGGAACACTATGCTTTCCATTAAAGGAACACTACACTTTTCATTCAAGGAACACTATAAATATCATCCGTGGAGGGAACTCTATACATAATTTATTATTTAATATCCATATAAGAAGACAATCACTATTCTTAGCAATACATGCAATAAAACTTGCGCATCTCTTCCTCAGCTTCCCATGTAGCGGCCAATCCCTTGTGATGCTTCCATATCACTTTCACTAGGGGTATAACCTTGTGACGAAGTTGCTTCTTTTTGCGATCGATAATCCCTATCGGTTGCTCAATGTAGTTCAGCTGTTCATCAACCTCAATGTCCATCAATGGCACGTGCGACGTGTCATCAGCTAGACACTTTCTTAGATGAGAAACATGGAAGGTTGAATGAATTCCTTCTAACTCATTGGGTAAATCCAGCTTATAAGCTACTTCCCCCATACGATCTAAAATCTTAAACGGTCCAATGTACCTTGGACTCAACTTTCCTCTCTTCCTAAAGAGAATAATCCCTTTCCAAGGCGAGACCTTGAGCATCACATTGTCACCAACGTTAAACTCAATCGGTCGTCGCCGCTTATCAGCATACGATTTCTGTCTGTCTTGAGCAGCTTTCATCCTTTCCTTAATCTGATCAAACTTTGAAGAAGTTTCTTGAACAACTTCTAGGCTTCCCATCTCCTTCTGACCAATCTCTCCCCAGCATAATGGAGTTCTACAGCGTCTTCCATACAACATCTCGAACGGTGGCATCCCAATACTTGAATGGTAGCTTTTGTTGTAAGAGAACTCTGCCAGATGCAGATGATCATCCCAACTCCCTCCAAAGTCCAAAACACAAGCATGTAGCATATCCTCAAGGGTTTGGATCGTCCTTTCAGACTGCCCATCTGTTTGAGGATGATATGCCGTACTGATGTTCAATCTTGTTCCCATAGCTTCATGGAACTTCTTCCAAAACCTCGAAGTAAAATGAGTATCTCTATCAGACATGATCGATAACGGCACTCCATGCTTAGATACAACCTTTTTAATGAACAAGCTTGCCAACGTTTCTGATGAGATAACCTCTCGTATAGGTAGAAAGTGAGCACTCTTGGTCAAACGGTCCACAATCACCCAGATGGTATCATGATGCTTAGCTGTACGAGGTAGCTTAGTTATGAAATCCATGGTGATGTGTTCCCATTTCCATTCTGGTATCTCTAAAAGCTGCATTTTCTCTTAAGGCTTCTGATGCTCTGCCTTGACTTGTAAACAAGTTAAGCACCTACTGACGTAATCTACCACATTATTCTTCATTCCTGGCCACCAGTAGTCTCTTTTCCAATCTTGGTACATCTTCGTAGCTCCTGGATGAATAGAATATCTTGACTTATGAGCTTCATCTAAGATTCGACCTCTGAGATCTCCATGGCGTGGAATCCACATGCGGTCAAACCTAGTCTTAACACCATGCGTGTTTTCTATCAACTCGTCTTGCTGACCAAAAATCCTTTCTTTCTTTACTAGCCCTTCATCTACCAGCACTTCAGACTGCACCTTGATGATTTCTTCAAATAAGCTTGAGTTCATAACTAGCTGATATGACTTTACTGTTGCAATGACTTCCTCATTCTTACGGCTTAGTGCATCAGCGACCACGTTAGCTTTACCAGGGTAGTACTTAATATCGCAGTCGTAATCCTTTATCAATTCTAACCTTCTTCTCGGCCTCATGTTCAATTCCTTCTGCTCAAAGAAGTACTTTAAACTCTTATGATCTGTGTAAATAGTACACTTAGTACCATACAGATAGTGTCTCCATATCTTGAGAGCATGACTACTGCTGCTAGCTCCAAATCATGCGTCGGATAAGTACTCTCATGGACCTTCAATTGTCTAGGCGCGTAAGCTATCACCTTTCCTCGTTGCATCAACACGCAACCTAACCCACGATGAGAAGCATCAGTACAAACAACCAAATCCTCGTCACCATCGGGTAAAGAAAGGATTGGAGCTTGCGTGAGTCTTTTCTTTAACTCCTGGAAAGCTTCTTCCTGAAACTTACCCCAACTGAATACTATCGACTTTCTGGTCATGCCGGTCAACGGTGCGGCTATCTTGGAGAAACCTTCGATGAATCTCCTATAGTAGCCAGCTAACCCTAAGAAGCTTCGTATATCAGTCGTATTCTGTGGAGTCTTCCAATTTGTTATCGCTTCAATCTTAGCTGGGTCCACGGTAATCCCTTCAGGATTGATCACGTGACCTAGAAATTGCACTTCTCGCAACCAGAACGCGCATTTCGAAAACTTAGCATACAACTTCTCTTTCTTCAGAGTCTCCAATACTTCTCACAGATGCTCAGCATTATCGGACTTGCTTTTGGAATAAATCAATATATCGTCGATGAAGACAATAACCGACTTATCCAACATTGGCCGACATACCCTATTCATTATGTCCATGAATGCTACGGGAGCATTCGTTAGACCAAATGACATTACGAGGAACTCGTAGTGTCCATGCCGTGTCCGAAACGCTGTTTTAGGGATGTCTGCCTCTTTCACCTTCAACTGATGATAGCCTGATCTGAGATCTATTCGTGAGAACCAGCTTGACCCTTGCAGTTGGTCAAACAGATCGTCAACCCTTGGCAAAGGATATTTATTCTTTACCATAAAGCTTGTTCAACTCGCGATAGTCTATGCACATTCTCATACTTCCATCTTTCTTCTTCACGAACAACACTGGCGCGCCCCAAGGAGAAACACAATGGTGTGCGAAAAGACACAATGGTGTGCGAAAAGACACAATGATAAGTGAAAAGACACAATGGTGTGCGAAAAACACAATGACAAAAAAAGACGCAATGATAAACGAAAAGACACAATGGTGTGCGAAAAGACACAATGACGTGATTTTTGTTTTGAATTTTATATAACAAAAATCATACTCATATTAAACATAAAAAAAACGCTTGTTATTATGATGAATTTTTTTTTTAAAAAAAATATCATACGAAAAAGTTATAAACGTTCTAAAATGATGGGGGTATTAATATGTGTCTTGCATGTCGAGAGAAAAAATGTGTACAATTATCTTTATACCCTTTTTCCTTTGGTCCTCACTTGACATATGTCAATTATTTATGGCTTCTCACACTTCTCATTTTTATTACCATTTGTAGAATAACTTAACCCATATATATATATATATATATATATATATATATATAGAGAGAGAGAGAGAGAGAGAGAGAGAGAGAGAGAGAGCGCAATGTTATAATAAGAAGTAGATTTTTTCTAAGAAGTTTAGGAGGTGTGTTTTCACCATTAGATTTAATAAAACACACCGCACAATAAACACGCTTTCCATATCCACTGTCAGATCAAAATATCTAAAACACACAAGATTACTTCTTACACTTCTTAGACACACTCCACTTCTTATTATAACCTCACCCTACACACACATACACAAGGGACTGGTCATGTTGGAGATGCTGATGCATTTTCAGCCAGCAACTACTTTAACTATATGTCTAAAAGCAGAAATTTGATCATAAGCTAGTACCATATTATTCATGTATACACATACCATTTGTTTGTGTTAACGCTTTAACAAAACCCGACATCTTTTCTTTTTTATACAAGAGAATTAGTTGGCTAATCACTTGGTTTTAAAATTCGACTTGTATTCATGAATAATCATTTTAACCAATAATGCGTGATATGTGTAACTTTTAATAATCAACATGCTTGATAGAGAAGTCACCGTAGTGTTCACTGTTTAGATGATAAATGTCTTTTTTTTTCAGTTGGGTTACCGTTGCAAATATGAGATATAATGATTGTGGCGTTAATATACGTAACTCCATAAACTTTATGTTCTTGTTCAAGATTCATACTTGTTGATTTGATCTTTTAACTGGAATTGTTTTGCAATTGAATTGAAGATTGAGTTGTGCTTGATTGATATTGATTATTGAATGAGTTTAATTATGTTTTGGTTGAGTTTTATGGTGTTTACTTTGATGTATACCTGTCACACCCCGGCTTAGGGCCTAGGCGTATGACCAATAGTTGGTACCTGTTTTGTAAACACATCAGAGTTGCGGGTTATTTTAGCGGAAGACTTTATTTAAATAAAATATTAAATTCATTTGAAAACTTCTCGGATAATAAATACCCGATGTTTTATAAAGCTTGTTGAAATACCGTTTGCAATATTTTAATAATTAAAAACTGAGCCATCATCACCTTGCGAGCATCTAACTCCATGAATGTCTTGCTACCTGTACTAATCTTTATTCCCTGAAATGTGGGGGAAAATACGTCAGCTATATGCTGGTGAACACGTATGACTCTATAAAACATTTGAATGACATTACAATACAAATGTAGTTTTCTTGACAATCTCAGCGGAAGCATTTCTACTTCCGGTATATGTACCACTGCCCTACACACACAATGGTATTCCCCGAGCCAAACGGCCCTGATCTGAGAACTGGTCGTGACCGTTTAAGCCCGTGGCTTCATTGCCTTTGATTTATTGATTGATTAGGCTTTAACAGTTATGTTTGGATACAGACACATGCATATTCTGTCTGAGTTGATATTATTCTCTACTTTGTATTATAACGTTTTAGAGATTGCATGATCTCATGTAAGCATTGATTGACTCGTTAAGACAAACACCCGTTCGTCTCATTGAGTATAACATGTTTTGACTGATTGAAAAGGTTAACGTATTCACGTTATAAAAGGTTTGGACGTATTCACCTGTGATTGACTGTTCTGAATGATATGGTGATCTCGTTTAATACCTTGACTGTGAATGAATGATTGATTGACTGACTGATTGATTGGTTGACCTATAATAAAATAGGTATATAAATATCCGGATCGTCTCTTGATCCGACTATAGACCTTTAGTCTGGTTTAAATAGCTTTAAACCTTGATTGATCATTTGTTTGAATAAAATATTTAGACCCGTAGTCTTTTTGTTTATTTATCAAATCATATGATGAGTTTCTTCTTCATGAAGAAACATCTATAATCTGTTTCTTCTTCAAGAAGAAACATTCTTATACATGAAGAAAAAATGTTTTAATTATCCTTTTTATGTTTATGTAAACATAATTATGATCAAGGTTGGTCTATACCCTCGACTATGGTCTAAGCCACATAATGTAATAATAAAATAATGACTTATGCAGAACTCCTACCTTACACGGGTATTCGAAGTTCTATTACTAAGATTGATCGAGCAACACTTCCACTTTCTATCGCGTTCTAGAGCTTAGACTGTTGTAATCTCAAAGCTTGGAATGTACTACGATACTCGACACGCAAAACGATGCTTGGCACGCAAAACGAGGCGCCATATGGTGGTCGTCATGTTGTGCACGTACTTCGAGATAGATTGTCGGGTTATCTTCAGGTGGCACGGATTACGAGGTTCGGCGCGCCAAACGATGTTCGGCACGCAAAACGAGTTGGAGGGAGAGTAAATTCTAGAGAGAGAAAGTTGGTATGAGAAATGAATGTGACGTGTGTTAGTGCACGGTTTTGCGTCTAGAGTCTTTGTAATTATCATTAATGTTTATTTAATATTTAAATGTAATATTTAATGTTTATTTAGACTAATTCGTTATGTTTGAGTCTAGTTCGCTAGGAATGTTAGCGAACTAAGACTAGTTCGTTAAGGTTAAGTCTAGTTCGCTAGGAATGTTAGCGAACTAGGACATTATATTGTATTCCCTCTTGATTCGTTAGGGGATGTTAACGAATCAGAGGGTGGTTCGTTAAGTTAAGTTATTTAACGAAGGGGATGCTGGTTCGCTAGGGGATGTTAGCGAACCAGATCGTCTTCTATAAATAGTGAACCACTGTTCACTTGTAAAAGGTTGAAGTTTTGAGAGAAATAACATTATTTAGAAAGATTTAAAGTATTCTCTCTCTCTCTCTCTCTCAAGCTTCACGTTAAACTTATTGATAATATATACTACATACTAATAACAATCGAGCTAAGGTATTAAAGAGTTAGATCCGTATGATTAATATTAACGTATAGATCTAGATCAGATCTAAACATTAGTTATTGATTAAGAACGATTTGAAAACGGGATCAAACAAGTGGTATCAGAGCTTTCGGGGCTCAATTCGCTTGGTTTGATTGTTATTGTTATAGTTTTCATGTTTATTTTCTGTTTGGATTGAGTTTGAATCGATTTGAGTTGATTTGAATTGAATTTGGATGGATTAGAGTGAATCTGGTGTAGTTTAAGTATTATTGATGTTCAATTGAGTGGAATTGGATTGTGGATTGGATTTGTGATGTTTATTATGTTTTCGGTTTGAGTCCGTAAACAGGGGATTAGTTTTGATTGAAATTGGTTCGTGTATTGTGATAATCGGTTACGAGATGTGTTGAGTTGAATTCGCGTTGTGATTACAAAGATTTTGGTATATTATTTGTTAAGTTTGGTTAAGAATTGAGTGAGTATTACGAATCTGAAATTGATGAGTTTCTGGGTTTGAATCTTCATATTTCTGGAAAATTGTTCTTGAATGTTTGAAGATTTGAAGATGAATGCGATTCGTTATAAAGTTTCAAGCAATTCGCTATGTCTTTAATTTGATTCGTTATCAGTTCTTGCCATTCGCTAATCAGTTCGCTAACTGATTCGTGTAAGTTAATTAATTCGTGTTATCTAGTTCGCTAAACTTGATAACTGATTCGTTTGACACGTGTTTTTCTTGGAATTTGTGCCATAACAACTTTTTGCCACGTGGCAGAAAGGAATCATAGTGTTGATTCGCTATCAACTGTAGCTGATTCGTTATCTTAATTCGCTAAGAACTCCTTAGTAATTCGTTAAGTTGACTTGGTCAATTCGTGTGATCAATTCGTTAAGTTGACTTGGTCAATTCGTGTGGTCAATTCGTTAAGTTGACTTGTGATTCGTTAAACCTTCATCACATTCGTTATCTGTTTCGCCATTTGGGTGATTCGTTAACTTTATTTGTGATTCGTTAAGTTGACTCGCTAGGTTGACTTTTGATTCGCAAACACACTCACCTTATTCGTTAAGTTTTGATTCGTTAAGGATTGATTCGCTACAACTGTTCATAGTTCGCTACAACTGTTCACAGTTCGCTACAACTGTTCATAGTTCGCTAAACATTGTTCATTGATTCGTTAAACACAGAGTGTAGTTCGCTATAACTGTACACTTGTTTATTTTCAATTATGGCTGGTATGTATGCATTGGCGTCTCAGAACATGTTGATGCAACAAATGTTACAACTCGATACCGAGATAGGTTCACATTCTAAATGTCCAAGATTGATGAAGTTCAGTGACTTTGCCAAATGGGAACCTCGGTTTCGTGCACATTTGGGTTCGGTTCATCCTGATTTCTCATATTGTCTTGATGAGGTATATGTTGCACCAATGATTGGTGATGATACTATTGGGTATACTCCTAAAGCTGTCTCTCAATACTCACAAGAAGAGAAGAAAGCTTTAGAAATCGAGATAAAAGCATATTCTACTTTGACTATGGCTTTACCAGAGAATATTTTTCATCAAGTTGGAAGTATCAAGAGATGTGCATCTTTGTTTCAACATCTGCAGATGAGAAGCATGGGAAACACAGCTGAGAGTAAGAAAGTGATGCTCAAGTTTCAATTTCGAAACTTTAATTTATTGAAAGGAGAAACAGTTGAAGAGATGACTACAAGATTTAGTCACTTAATTGCTGAAATGGATAAAATGAAAATGGAAATTTCTGAAAGAGATAAAATTGACACTATCAAGAGTGTGCTTCCTAGTTCCTATTCAACATTTCTCATGGTTTTGAAAGAGAATGATTATTTTCTGAATGAAGATTTGACAGCACTTGAATTTCTACAAAAGATCGAAGCTAGAGAATATGATCTTAAGTGTCAAAAATCTTCCAAAGAAAATCAAGATCCAGCTTTCTATGGTGGAAGTATGCCTCTGAGTTCAACAATCTCACCTATCACTGCTTTTCTTACTCATGTCGCAAGTGAAAAAGAATCTGCTATATTTAATGATCCAAAAGTTTGTTTCTACTCTGCTGGTAATTCAGGTGGTTCTGGAAGTTCTACTAGTACCAATCCATTTGCTACACCACCTAGTGTGAATATGAAGGAAGCTGAGCAAAACGTTGCTTTTCTGACGGCATTTATGTCCTCATATGAAAACTTGGTGAGTAGTAAAATTGCCACAAGTGAGTTAACTGATGAGGATTATGATCAGATAGATCCGGATGATCTAGAGATCATGGATTTGAAATGGAATATGGCCATGATCGTTTGTAAAGTTAAAAGATTCATGCAAAGAACTGGAAAAGATCTTCCAGTGTTAAACAAGAAGTTGGGTTTTGACAAATTAAAGGTGTAAGTGTTATAATTGTCAAGAATTCGGACATTTTGCGAAGGAATGTGACAAACCAAGAAAAGAATACACGGAACTCGTGGTCAAAGTCAAAATGTTTCTTCACCACGGGGAAGTGATGCTGAAAAGAAATCATCTTCTTCAACAACACAAGCAATGTTAGCAGACGGGACTGATTGGTCACAACGGCTACTATGCAATGATGTTCAAGCAAATTTAGCTATGTTTGGGTTACATGAAGATTGTCAAGATGCTACTGCTAGTGTGATGTCTTCAGATAATGATTCTGGATCTGATTCTAACGATTCTTGCGACAAGTCTTCTGAATCAATGTTTGCTTGCATGGCTAAGATCAATGAGGTTAGTAATTCTATTTCTTCTACTTCATTTGTTAAAGCATCATGTGTTGACTGTGAATCTAACAACCCTAAGTTAGAAGCTTTGAAAAATCAAAATGATAATCTTATAAGAGAAATTGCTTCTCTTAAGGACACTTATCGACAATCTTTTGAGTCTTAAATGAAATCTCGAGAAAAGATTGAAGCATTGTCAATAAGTAATCATGATCTCAAAGCGAGTTATCTGTGAAAATGACCATTAATGACCAAAAGTTTCAGGAAATCTTAAAACATCGTTCTAAGATAACTGAGCTTGAGAATGAGGTTCTTGAGTTGAAGAACAAATTGGGTAAATTTCGAAATTCTTCATTTTTATTGAATGAAATTATTGAAGTTTCTGGAAAACAAAAAGATTCTAAGAAAGGTATTGGTTTTGTTGAAATTCCACCACCTTTTCATAATGATTATAAAATTAATCCTTTTGCAAGAAAAGAAGAGGATTTGATTCAAAAGGAATCTGTGATTTCTGAAAAACCTAAAATGGTTAAACCTGAAATTGTCAAACCCCAAGTTGCTCCTCAAAAATCTCATGTCCAAAGCAAAAAGGTGTTTGTTGAACACAATGACGAGGTCATTATCGAGGATGTGTTTGAACCAGAGATTATACACAAGAATAAGAACATTCCCAGTTCTAATCATATTCTGTGCGAACCTCACGAATTTGAGGAAGCAGTGTATGGTTCACACAAACCTCAAGAGAAAAAGGAAAATTCAAAGAAAGTGAATTCTATGAAGGCAAAGAAGTCAGTTAAACCGAAAATTTCTGATGAGGATCTAATGCGTTTCATTAATCCTTCTAATTCTAAGCCATCTGCTACTAGAGTTTTTAAGTTAAAGGGAATAGACACAATGTTCACTAAAAAAGATATTCCAATTAGTATCATTAAGCCTGAGCTAATTGAGAGTGTTTTTGTCAATGAAACTTCAAAAATTCAAGAACTTGAACGTGTGTATGCTCAAACAAAAACATCAGTTCAGTCTGATCCATTGACTAAGGCAAAACAATTTTTAAAACAAGCTAAGAAGATTAACTTTGTTAAGTCAACTGGAACAGATACACTAAAAAGTTTTTCAAACAGTTCTAATTTAGATTTTTATTTAAAGAAGAAATCTGAATTATCTGATGAGTTTGCTAAGAGCATGACTAAAAATGTGAGTTATCATCAACCATCTATTCCAATTTCTTCTAAACATCACCATGTGGACATGCGAACGTGTTTTTTATGCGGTCAACAAGGTCATGTTGTGAAGAATTGTAATCAACAGAACTTTCAAAATCTTTATCCTTTTATCAAGGACAAATCTAAACCAATTCCAGTGGTTAAGGAGATTCTGAAAAGATCTGTGTCATATGTTGATGATACTCATATTCTGTTCTCTGATGTGAATCCTCGGAAGGTATTTCATATCAATGAGACACATGGTCAAGTGAAACCAAAATTTATTCCAACTAAACCTATATATCAAAACAGGAATTCAAGCATGGTTCAGGCAGCTTATTTAAGACGAAAGTCTAAGAAGCCGGTAACTTATTCACAAGTGGCTGAACAACAATTGAAATCTGTTAAAGTTAATGATCAAAGAGAAAACCAAAAGGTGCCCAAGACTGAGGCCTGGGCTGCCTTTTTGAACTAATCACTTTTGTTTATGTGTAGGGTTTATCCAAGACCATTTCTGGTGAAAACTGGATCATGGATAGCGGATGTTCTCGTCATATCACTGGAAATCTCGACCTATTAACCAACGTAAGAAATATTCAAGGGGGTTATGTAGCGTTTGCTGGGAATTCTGGGGGCATGATCACACAAGAGGGTGATGTTTCAAATGGTCATATTACATTTGAAAAAGTAAATTATTGTGACAAGGTTGATCATAACTTATTGAGTGTATCGCAGATATGTGATAAAAAGTACACTACAATATTTACTGACAAAGATTGTCTTATCTTGAAACCGGGTTTTATTATTCCCGAGGACATGGTTGTCATGCGATCACCACGATCAAATGATATTTATGTCTTAAACATAAGTTCTAAGATATCAACATCGATCGAAACATGTTTTGTCTCGAAAGCAACCGAGAAAGATTCAATTCTATGGCATCGAAGAATGGGTCACATTCATGTTAGAAAGATGAATTATTTAATGGCAAATAATTTAGTTGAGGGTGTTTCGTTAAAGAACTTTAAGTTATCTGATCACTGTGTTGCATGCAAGAAGGGCAAACAGAAGAAGAAGACACATCCTTCTAAGTTATTGAATTCCATTAATACTCCTCTTGAACGACTTCATATGGATTTGTTTGGTCCAGTGAATCGTGCGAGTAATTCTGGAGACTGGTATTGTCTTGTAGTGACAGATGATTATTCAAAATATTCATGGGTGTTATTTATGAGTTCAAAAGATCAAACACCTGTTTTGGTACAAAACCTTATTACTAAGATCGAATCACTGTACAAACAAAAGGTGAGGAGAATCCGAAGTGATAATGGTACTGAATTCAAAAACACTATTTTGGATTTCTTTTGTATTCAAAAGGGAATTCACCGAGAATATAGTGCACCTTATGTACAACAACAAAACGGTGTTGCTGAAAGGAAAAATAGAACTCTGATTGAAGCTGCACGTACAATGCTTGCTGATTCAAAGCTTCCTATTCAATTTTGGAATGAAGCAGTGAACACAGCTTGTTATACACTTAATCGGATTCTAACAGTAAAACGACTCAAGAAGACAAGCTATGAAATCTTAAATAACAGAAAACCTAATTTAAAGTACCTGGAACCATTTGGGTGTCCGTGTACAATGTTGAAGAAGGAATCGGGTAAATTTGATGAATAGGCTATCGAAGGATATTTCTTGGGATATGCGTCTCCAAAGAAAAGAGTATTTAATTTTACATATGGCTGTGTTGAAGAATGGTACCATGTGGACTGTCAACAGTACACAACTCCACCTCAAGGGAAAGGTCCAGACTGGATGTTTGACTATGATAGTTTATTTAACTCTTTTACTCCTTCGACTGATCACATCGATGAAGATCTGGTTAGAGCATATTTGAAGAACATTTGAACATTCCAAGCTCTTCAAGTTCTAATGCAGTTGACGTTCAACCAGATGCTACAACTGGAGACTCACAGGTTGTTCCTCCATTTATTATTGACAGTGCTTCTACTTCTTCCGATGATGATCAAGCTGAGATTCAAGTTATTGATCTTGAGAGTGATAATGTTTCATCTCCCAAATTGGGTGAACATTACACTAATTTATTTGATAATGTTGTTGTTCCTGAAAATCCTACTCTTCGGATTCATGGATATCATCCACAGGACAATATCATTGGAGAACTTGATGTGGGCGTTCGTACACGTCATCAAGTTGCTTCGTCAAGCGACAATAACGTATTGTGTGCTTACACTAATTTACACTCTTCGGGAATTGTGAATATTGCTAAATTTAATTGCTTTCTATCTCAAGTTGAGCCAACGACAGCTCGTAAGGCACTTGAAGATCCTTCTTGGGTAGAAGCTATGCAAGAGGAATTACAGCAGTTTGCACGATTGGGTGTTTGGGATTTAATAGACATGCCTGCTAGAGTCAAGAAAGCTATTCCGACTAAGTGGGTATTTAAATGTAAAAAGGACGATCGAGGGGTGATTGTCAGAAACAAAGCACGTTTAGTGGTGCAAGGTTTTCATCAGCAAGAGGGTATTGATTATACTGAGGTATAAGCTCCAGTTGCTAGATTAGAGTCGATTCGAATCTTCCTGGCTTATGCTGCTTACAAGAGTATCAAGGTTTATCAAATGGATGTTAAAAGTGCTTTTCTCAATGGTGAATTACATGAGGAAGTGTATGTTCAACAACCACCTGGTTTTGAAGATCCTGATTATCCAGACCGTGTTTACCGTTTAAACAAGGCCCTGTATGGTCTACATCAAGCCCCGAGAGCTTGGTATGGCACGCTCGCCGACCATCTGACTGATAATGGCTTCAAACGAGGAACTGTTGACTGCACTTTATTTCATAAAGCTGTTGGTGATGATCTTCTTCTAGTCCAGATTTATGTTGATGAAATTATATTTGGGTCTATAAACGACACTTTATGTAAGGAATTCGAGAATTCCATGCATACAAAGTTCGAAATGAGCTCGATGGGAGAGATGAATTTCTTTTTAGGGCTGCAGGTTCATCAGTCTGATAAGGGAATCTTCATTCATCAGACTAAATATGTGAACGACGTCTTGAGCCGATTCAAGATAACTGCCGGAAAAATCCCTTCAACTCCTCTTCCAGTGGGTCACAATTTATCACCGGATGAATTGGAGGATACCGTTGATTCGACCCTTTATCGTGCTATGATTGGTTCTCTATTGTATTTAACTGCTTCTCGACCCGACATAATGTTTGCTGTTTGTGTGTGTGCTAGGTACCAAGCTAGTCCCCGAGTGACTCACCTGGCAGCGGTCAAGCGTATTTTGCAATATCTACGGGGAAATCCTGACATCGGGTTATGGTACCCCAAAGATAATACTTTCGATTTTACCGCCTACTCAGACTCAGATTATGGAGGATGCAAGATCAACTTCAAATCAACGACTGCAGGATGTCAATTCTTAGGAAACCGGCTTGTTTCCTGGCAGTGTAAGAAGCAGACAACGGTCTCTACTTCAACCGCCGAAGCTGAATATGTTGCAGCCTCGAGTTGCTGTTCCCAGGTTTTGTGGATACAACAACATCTTCGCGACTACGGTTTGAAGTTTCTTACTACTCCCATCTTGATTTATAATTCTGCTGCTATAAGTATCACCAAAAATCCCCTACAACATTCTAAAAGGAAACATATCGAGATTCGATATCATTTTATACGGGATTGTTATGAAAAGAAATTAATTGACCTTGAGAAGTACACACAGATTTTCAAAAAGCCGATCTATTTACCAAAGCGTTTGATAAAACACGTTTTACTTTTTTGCTTGGTTTAAATGGATTGAAGACCCTTGCTGAGATTCTAAAATTAGGATAATTATCTTTTAATTGCTTTATAGATTTAGTCTTATTTTATGTTTTAGGTTTTAGGGGGAGAAATCTAGAAAATACAAAAAGAATGTGTTTTTGTTTGTATAGATAAAATCCAAAAACATTAAAAAAATATTTTCAAAATTTAAAAAAATATTGTGATTTTTGTTCTTTAATGTTTTTTCCTTTAAAATTTAGAAAAATCAAAAACATTTTAAAATTTTGAAAAACCAAAGAGAATGTGATTTATGTTTTTGTACAGAAATATCTGAAAATCCAAAAAGATTGTGAAATTTATTTTGTTTATAAGAAATTTGAAAAAGACAAAAATATTGTGTTTTAAAGTTTGTACAGAGAAAAACCAAAAAGATTTTTAGATTATTTTCTCGCTGAAAATTATGTCGGTTATTTAAGTTTGTGAAGCATGCTTGCATGTCTTGGTCCTATGATTCACTTGTGAATTGAAGGTTAGCCATTTATTTATTAACTTAAGTTAACTGGGGCGATTAAATTTATCTTTATTTTGTTTTTATGCTCCTCAAATTTTGAGTTTTTGAAGCAAAAAGAGAAAATGATAGTACATTGGTGCATTGGTAGGTCTTAAAACAACCCAGTAGAGTAAAGTATGTGATATAAACATAAAGAAACGCCAAATTGAAAAGGGTGTTAGTCTCTAGCAAAAGTCTTGGTGAGGATGACAGAAATGTAATAACCAGTCATACTCAAGCCTTATATTTGTTGATCACCCAAAAATCGATTAAAGCAAATAACAAGCGTTAAGATTCTGGTCACTGTGAGTCTTTATGCGGCTTAACCATCTGGGTATTCATATGCATGAATATTTCACTCGCTTTCTAGAGCAAACCCAAAGTCATTAAACTTGATCACCGCTGTACTTCGTACAATTTAAATTACTGATTTGATCAAAATCCGCTGTTAGTCATACAATTGTTCCTCCCTTGCGTGCGTCTTAATACCATTAAGAAACGGACCCCAGGGGATACAATGTATGTAATCCGACAGATGGACTCGTGCATACTCGTTCACAGTAAAGGAAACTTGATGCATTGCTCAAAATTTCTAAATTGGTATCAAAATTTTTGGTCAACAATATAATGGTTTAAGTCAAGTTGGGGTGATTTGGCAAAAATCAAATTAAGCTTGAACCGAGATTAGAGGCTAATAATTTCTGATATTCTGTGCTCTAATTGAACTATTTAATCATATCACAAAAATACTTGAATGTGTGTTATTAGACTTATGTGGACAACAATACCAATGACCGACTTATCGCCAGTCATAATATCGCTGAAATATAAAACTGTGATGGAAGGGTAATTTGGTCAATATGATTCTCTGCTCAAACTCAACAAAAATACAAAAATATGTACTGCTTTTGATAAAATCATTGAAAAACACAAAAAGATGGTCTATTTTAAATGATTGGATATTCTTCTGTAAATACATTCTTTAATTCTTTAAATTTTTTACAAAATTCCAAAAATATTTTCGTCTTCTTTATACAATATACTTAAATAAATTTTTAAGTTAAGTTTCGGAAATCTGAAACAATTTTAACGTATTAGGTTGTCGGGATATAAGGGTTTCTCGATAATTTAACTTATTGATTTAATTGAATTATTTATTTATTTCATTAATTTATTCATTTATTTATTTAATTTAAAATTACATAAAAAGGTTTAATTCGCTAAACTCCCATTCGTTAAATTACTGATAACGAACTAGGTGATTCTTTAGCGAACTAGCTTCTGGTTCGCTAACCTAATTCGCTTCCGCACTCTGTAATGAATCATCCATTCGTTATACATATTTAACGAATCATGACACAAATCATGTCTTGATTCGCTATCTTTAATTTAACGAATCACATTGTGATTCGCTAACATAAGGTAACGAATTGAGTTAGCGAATGGGCTAATTCACTAATTTTAAGTTAAACGAATCGTCTGATTCGTGCAAGTTGTGCCTAGGGTTTCGTGTATCGCTATATAAGACAAGATAACGAATAGTATTCCACTGTTCGTCTTCTTTCTTCATCTTTCAGAAACTATTCAAATTCTCTCTGATATTTTCGATCTTTAAGTTTGAACATTTCAAAGATCAATTTGAGTTTTTAAGGTATAACTGCTCTTGGCGATATCATTTTCATCAAAAATGACATTGATTTAACTGTTGAATTATGTAATTTTAGAGGTTTAAGGGTTTTGAACCTTTGAAACCGTTCTGTGTATAATTTATGTTATTAATTGTCTGATTTGGATATCATTTTGATCGGAATCATTTTCCGATACCCGTGGTGGACTCTAATCAATATTTGATTATTGTTTGCTGGGTTAATTATTGTTATGTGTTCTTGATATTCACTGTTGGTTCGTTTGATGATTAACACAATTGGGTAATGAGTCTCAATCTCATTCACCTACATTAACGAGTGTGTTTCCGAGCTTAACAAGCTGATTATCGTGATAGTTCAACGATGATTATGGCCGAATTGAATCTTGGATAAGATGTTGACTATTATTGTTCTTGATAATTTTGACCTTGAATTTGTGAAGTCAAAGAAAAAGTCTTAATTTTGACCATTCGTTAGTCTTAGCGAATTGGAACTGTTTCGTGTCCAATTCGTTAAGATTTTACACGAACTAGCTTAGCGAATAAGACGTCACACGAATCAGAGTTTGATTCGCTTAAAATATAACAAACTAGAGTTTAGTTCGTTAACTTAATTAGTGATTCGCTAGGTCTAGTTCATTAAGTTATTTACTTGATAGCGAATCGCCTGATTCGTTATCTTTGTATAACGAATCAGTGTGATTGTTAACGAATGACATTTAAAAAAAATAAAATAAAAAAAAATATTTTTTAACTAATTAATTAGTTTACTAAATTTAATATTCAATTAATTTAATTAAAGATTATAAATCATCTAATACGAGTAACTAGATTATTTACACATATTTTTTTTGGATATATTGTGTGTTATCTATTCTTATGTACGGTTTTTTATTTATAACAGTAAATTATGGCTGAACAAGAACAACCACAGGAACAACCTCGTCAAGAACAACCACAAGGACAACCACCACAACAAGCTCAACAAGTCGAAATGATTCTATTACCGTTCGATAAGAAGCACAACATCTGTGCTTATGTCGACCATGATGTGGCTGATTTAAGGACGTTCGGAGCTATGTTGAATTTCTTACGCCGTTCGAAGATACATTATGCAATCACTGCTAAACCTAAGGTCTATCTTAGTATAATCAGGCAGTTCAGGAACACGGCAGTATATGTTGAGGAAAGTAATTGGGTTCAAGCTACAATTAATCAGCTTCCGATCACGATTGATGTTGAGGTCATTCGTCGGGTACTTCAATTTGACGATAGTGATGATTACCCGAGTGAATTTGACAGGAGGCTGGTTAGGGGGCTATTCACAAGATTAAATTATGGGGGTGGTATTCGTCGATCAATGTTGAACAAGAATGGGTTGTGTCCACCTTATAAGTATTTGCTGCATGTCTTGCTTCATTGCTTGAGTGGACGTCGCGGTGGTTTCGATGAATGTAGATTGAGCTTACAATCGGCATTTGTTGCTTTAATCCTGAACAAGCCATTCAACTATTCAGAACTCATCTTTGATCATTTGAAAGAGCAAGTTCAGCAAACTCTACCGTCAAATAAGTTCTTAATGTATCCTCGCTTTCTAGAACTAATCATTCAGGATTTGATAATGGATTTGGTGATTGATCGATCGTAGGTGAACGATGTTCTTGATATGGAACATATGAAAGCTGAAACGGTACATCGGATGTTGAGTTATCGAAAGGATAAGCCACAGGACAAAAGGATGATTGGTCATATAATCAATCCAGATTATGTATGTCCTCCTAATGAACGCTGGATCCATAATGATTCGGATTCCGAGCGTGAAGGGGGAGAAGGTGGGAACAATGATGGTGGAGATGATGATGGTAACAATGATGATGGTGATGATGGAGCTGGTGAGCGAGCTCTGAAAGAACAACAAGATGCAGTCAATGCTGCTCTAGCTGCCACCATGGAAGCTCAGCAAGAACGAAAATGAAAGGGCAAAGCGGTAGCTACTGATGAACCATCGAAGAAGCCCCGTGTGTCTGCTGGGGCTGGGGTAATTATTGGAACACCACTACCACGTCAATTAACTACTCAAAGCTCGGCGGTGCCGCTAACTACTAGCACTCCGATGCTCACCTTGACAATGACGATGGTGTCACATGAGAGGCTCGGTTTAATTCCTCAAATGGCGTTGACCGAAATACCGAGGCCTCCTGCTGTGCTGTCTACTGTCTCTTCAACAACTTCAATGAGACCTCCTCCTCTGCCTACAACTACTCTTCCTCCACCTCCGCCTAGTGATGTCTCATTCATGAGAATCACTCGGCCTCAAGGACCTGTTCAACCTGTTCATCCATCTGTATACAACTTACCACCAGGTCGACAAACGGAAATGCTGCTTAATCTGCTACATTTATATGAAAATCAAATGGCAGCTGACAGACAAACTCAAGAACGACTCATTGAGAATCAACGAAAGATGATGAGTTATATTTCTTTCTGTCAAAAGGAGACCAAGGCGTTACGTACGATTGTTGAGTCTCAGGGGGTGAAATTAAAAGAACAAGATGAGTTAATCTTACAATTAACTTGTAAAGATGATGCCCTCAAGAAACTCAAAAATGACGATGATGACCCTGACGAGTCTGATGCAGGAGGTGAGCCTAAACAATCGCATGGTTCATCCTCTGGTGCTGGTGTTAGTGGCGCTGATGATTCAAACAAGCAGATAATTTCATTTCAAGATCCAACAGCTGCCAAGCCGATAGAAATGATTGAGGCTAACACGGTGATATTTATTGACGAATTGGGGATGGTTAGAAGTGTGGTGAACAGAGATGAGATACAGATCGGTGAGTTTGTGATTAGATCTTTGACAAGGGAGCAGATCTCGATTCTACTTGGGCTAAATGACGATCAGATGACTGCATTAGAGACTGAGCCCGATGTCGAAGTGATCAATGAGAATGAAATGGAAGATGATCCGTTATTTATGGATACGGATTTTATTTATGAGAACGAGGAGATTGAGATGGAGGATGTGACAGCTGAAGAGTACCCGGACTTGTATCAACACGCAAATGTTGATCAAGGTGCTTCGGTATTTCATGAAGACGTAATTAAAGAGACTGAGGATGATTTGGAGAAGATTGTGCAGCGAACGGTTCCTTCACTCAAAGAAGTGACTGATGATGATATTGAAAGATGATTCAAACGCCAGAAAGTGGGTAAGATCATCAATGCTTTTCGGTATGTAGATAAAGAAAGAAAGGATACCGCTGCTGCTTGGATTGAGGCAAACCAGATGACTACCTTCAAAACTGTTTCTAAGGTACATGGTGATATTATCTCCTGGCTCTATGATTCAGACCTTAAGGTATGTATTGTGAAATGGGAAAAAGGTGTGCAATATTACGAGAGGATAATGGATGTGTTAACACTACCGCGTTGGGATGTACGCACCCTCGCGAGACGTCCATTTATCAATCGTGGGGGTAACCGAACTGCTAAGTGGTTCCATCAACACTTACTGTTCGAGGTCAATCATGGCTTCAAGTTCTTCAAGCCCCAGGTCCCAAGACGTAAACGTATTGATGAGATTGATCCAAGGACCGGCTGGAAGAAACTTGTTTTGAAAGTGAAGCCACCAAAGACAATGAGAAGGGTTCCTGTGAAGACAATGCCTCAAGATATTCATCTGTCTTTCAACCGTTGGTACTATGACAATCGTACTGGCGAGGCCGTTATTGTTCGTGGTCGAGGACTACAGACTGAGCTCATCAAGATAATCGATCCAATGTGGTTGGTTAATTTATCAGAGACAGACAATGACGTGCTACACAGGAAGCAGATTTTATTTGAACGCCAAGAAGATTACGACCTGGCTATGCAATTCCAACGTGTTGTTCGTGTATGCCATGAACATGGGATTCATAGTTGCAGAGATTGGCAGACAAAGCGTTTCAAATAAGTTAAAGACAAAGAGCTCAGATGAGGGGGTGTCTGTTAGTGCACGGTTTTGCGTCTAGAGTCTTTGTAATTATCATTAATGTTTATTTAATATTTAAATGTAATATTTAATGTTTATTTAGACTAATTCGTTATGTTTGAGTCTAGTTCGCTAGGAATGTTAGCGAAATAAGACTAGTTCGTTAAAGTTAAGTCTAGTTCGCTAGGAATGTTAGCTAACTAGGACATTATATTATATTCCCTCCTGATTCATTAGGGGATGTTAACGAATCAGGGGGTGGTTCGTTAAGTTAAGTTATTTAACGAAGGGGATGCTGGTTCGCTAGGGGATGTTAGCGAACCAGATCGTCTTCTATAAATAGTGAACCACTGTTCACTTGTAAAAGGTTGAAGTTTTGAGAGAAATAACATTATTCAAAAAGATTTAAAGTATTCTCTCTCTCTCTCTCAAGCTTCACGTTAAACTTATTGATAATATATACTACATACTAATAACAATCGAGCTAAGGTATTAAAGAGTTAGATCCGTATGATTAATATTAACGTATAGATCTAGATCAGATCTAAACATTAGTTATTGATTAAGAACGATTTGAAAACGGGATCAAACAAGTGGTATCAGAGCTTTCGGGGCTCAATTCGCTTGGTTTGATTGTTATTGTTGTAGTTTTCATGTTTATTTTCTGTTTGGATTGAGTTTGAATCGATTTGAGTTGATTTGAATTGAATTTGGATGGATTAGAGTGAATCTGGTTTAGTTAAAGTATTATTGATGTTCAATTGAGTGGAATTGGATTGTGGATTGGATTTGTGATGTTTATTGTGTTTTCGGTTTGAGTCCGTAAACAGGGGATTAGTTTTGATTGAAATTGGTTCGTGTATTGTGATAATCGGTTACGAGATGTGTTGAGTTGAATTCGCGTTGTGATTACAAAGATTTTGGTATATTATTTGTTAAGTTTGGTTAAGAATTGAGTGAGTATTACGAATCTGAAATTGATAAGTTTCTGGGTTTGAATCTTCATATTTCTGGAAAATTGTTCTTGAATGTTTGAAGATTTGAAGATGAATGCGATTCGTTATAAAGTTTCAAGCAATTCGCTATGTCTTTAATTTGATTCGTTATCAGTTCTTGCCATTCGCTAATCAGTTCGCTAACTGATTCGTGTAAGTTAATTAATTCGTGTTATCTAGTTCGCTAAACTAGATAACTTATTCGTTTGACACGTGTTTGTCTTGGAATTTGTGCCATAACAACTTTTTGCCACGTGGCAGAAAGGAATCAAGTTTGTTACAAACGGTTGTAACAACCTGATTCGTTATAGTATAATTCGCTATAGTGTTGATTCGCTATCAACTGTAGCTGATTCGTTATCTTAATTCGCTAAGAACTCCTTAGTAATTCGCTAAGTTGACTTGGTCAATTCGTGTGATCAATTCGTTAAGTTGACTTGGTCAATTCGTGTGGTCAATTCGTTAAGTTGACTTGTGATTCGTTAAACCTTCATCACATTCGTTATCTGTTTCGCCATTTGGGTGATTCGTTAACTTTATTTGTGATTCGTTAAGTTGACTCGCTAGGTTGAATTTTGATTCGCTAACACACTCACCTTATTCGTTAAGTTTTGATTCGTTAAGGATTGATTCGCTACAACTGTTCATAGTTCTCTACAACTGTTCACAGTTCGCTACAACTGTTCACAGTTCGCTACAACTAGTCACAGTTTGCTAAACATTGTTCATTGATTCGTTAAACACAGAGTGTAGTTCGCTATAACTGTACACTTGTTTATTATCAATTATGGCTGGTATGTATGCATTTGCTTTACTAACAAATTCTTTCTAATCTGTTACTCGAGTTTAACTCGAACTGTTTGAATGGTTAAAATTCCTGATTTGTTGTTAACTTACATCTTTGGATGATGTATTCAGTTAATAGTTCAGAATGTCATAAGTAATTGTAAATTGTTAAGCACAGTGGTCAGTTGTGTTTAACTATTTACCTTACCTTGTGTATTCTAAACATTTACTGATGTTAACTAGATTGTATCTTGAATTCAGTCCATCAAGTCCTTTATTCATCTCGACAACTTTAAAAATATCCATTCTTGAATCATGTAATCATTTACTTCATGATCTTGACGGTTTCCTTCCGTTTATCAATTGTACTTTTGAACTTTCAAAGTTCGGATATTCTTATGTCTTAGTTTTTCATCTTTCTATTTAGATGTTGATTGAGTAACAAAGTTTCTTGTATTTCGAGAACTTTCAAAATTTAACTATCTCTTTTCTTATAAGTATTCTTTATCACGATCTGTTTGCTAAGGGATTTAACTTACCCTGTTATTGCTACAAAACTTTTCGTTTAAACATAAGTAGTTTATAAGAGTTAACTAACTCTTTCTTATGCCTTTGAGTCTCGGACTACTGTTGTTTGTTTCTATTCTTGATTGCCAAATGCTCCTTGTGTTTCCTTCCTTCTTATTATTGTTGATCCTTTAATTGCGTCTTTGAACATTCTCTTTAAAATGCCCTTTTTCTCCAAAGATGAAACATGCAACTGTTTTCCTTCTACAGTCGTATTCAGAATGACCGGTTTTGTCATAGAATGCACACCTGACTGATGTATTGTTCTTGTTCTGTTTTCGACACTTTCCATCATGTCGTTTATCACAGTTCTGACAGATTGGTCTTTTGAATTTAAATGGTTTCTCCTTGTTGATGTTATTCTCTTGTTGGTTTGTTGCCTTTTTTTTCATACACTATTTTTCTCTTTAACCTCCGTATTTCTTACCATAATATTGATTAAATATCTGGTCAATTCCATGGCCGAGGAGGTAGTTTGTGGCATACGGGTTCTTACTATATCTCTTATCTTTTTGGGTAACCTATATATATATTGAATAACTTTGTTGTATTCTAAGTCGTCTAAACACAAAGTTGATTAGCAATATTCAAGGAACTTTGTATTGTACTCCATAAGATTTATCCATCTTAGTTTGAGTATGATTGACTTCTGGTATAGGGCAATACTTGTTGTAATATGTTTTCTTTAAATGCTTCCCATTTCATTTGATACAAGGTTTCTCTGCCCTTTCTCACGATTAGAGTGGTCCATCGTTGTAAAGCTTCACTTTTGAATTTCAGAGATATGTGCTGGATATTTAGAATCTAGGTACATCGACTAATGATAATGATGGACTCGATCTCTTAAAGTCATCTTAAAGTTGGTATAACACTTTGATAGCCATAGAATTCTTTTGGTGCGTAAGTTTTGAAGTTCTTAAAACTACAACTTTGAGCTACTAAATAATTCTTGAAGCTCTTGCTATTCATACTGAAACTATAATGGTTTTTCCATGATGATAAGGATTTCGGCGTGGGTGAGTTCTAGTAATCTTATTTGAATGCTCTATTTTGTATATCTCCCATTTCATTATATCGATAAGAGAGATCGTTGTGCCATGAATTCTCTCTTACGTTTTGACTAAATATCGTTTAGGAGTCTCATGGTCAGGTTGTGTCATATTCTTAGAGGAATTTCCTTTCCACTTTTCTCGAACCCTGACTAACCTTTTCTTAAGGTTTATTTGTTTTACGTTGGGCACAATCCATATGTTTTACTCTTTTGACTGAGAATGATATTAAAGAACTTTTTTAAGATGATATATCCATATATCTCTTAATTACCATAATTCTTTTAGAATACCTTAATGATTGTTTGATAGGGTTCTACTTAGATATTACTAGTTTGTCCTTTATTGTATATTCTTGAAATGACTAGTACATACCTTGTGTACAGACAACCCATGCGAATTTCTAATTCTCTTTCTAGGTTTGTTTATGTCTCTTTTGCTAAATACTTCTTTGGCATTGATTTGGAGTTATTTATTCTCTGAATTTTGTCCAACAGGACTTTTCCTTTAAGCTGATATTTTCTTCCAGACTTGCTGGGAAAATAAGTCTAAGAGTTTATGCTTTCTATTCCATGACATAATTTAAAGATAAGTTTAGTATTTCGAAGAAAGTAAAACATATCTTTTATTTATGTTGTAGTAGTAAGAATGCACAAAACTACTATTACTATATTTATTACAAGTTATTGTCTACTTCTTCCAGTGAATGATCAATTTCTTGTTCTTGTTTTTCCTTTTTGATGATTTTGCTTATCTCCTTTTCTTTTGTTTTTCCTTGTTTTCCATTTCTTCCTTAAGCATTGCTTATGCTAATTTGGTGACATTGATTTTGTAATGATTAGAATTATTTTCAATGTCATACATTCCTTTTTAAGGAAATTCTGAGTCGTATTCAAGCGTTTTTCTTGAGTGTAAGTAAGGATTTTGAAATGCTAAATATTGTTTGTTCTTGATAATGGTCTCCATTACTCCTTTTCCCTTTTGACGATATTGGTTTTGATTTACTTGATCCTTCTCCTTGCGTATTCTGATTTGCACTTATCAGAACTAATGGAGTCTTAGTATTGAATAAATCTAAATTTCCTTCCATTGTCGTTTGATATGAGTCTTCGTCACTGGAAATAGGAATCGGAAGTAGAGATGTTCCAATACATCCCTTTCTTTTACCGGATTGAGGTTTGAATGGTATAACTATTGTGATTGGAGATCTACGTGAGATTTGATTGAAAGTAGGAATGCGTTCCTATCTTACTTGTACAATTTATCTTATCCGTAATATTTGAATGTTTATATATTTTTCTGTTAAATATCTAATTTATCATGACTGATGATTATGTAATAAGATTGCCCTTTCTATTTACTGATTGTCAGGAAGATTCTTTGTTTGCCCTCTATATGGCAAATTAGGAACCATTGATTGTTCTTGACTGATAAAGATTTAATAGCTGTTATTACTGGCCATATCTGATGGCTTAGATTCGAATGCAGTGATTGAATGTCTAGCTACTTGGCATATATGCCTAAAGTAGTTTTGTATAAGACATTGCTACATATTATGTTTAGGGATATGTAAACTTTCAATCTTTGCTTATCCCTACTTATTCAACAAAAAGTTATAACTTAGGTACTAATATATTAATACCTAATTCACTGAAACTGATGGCTCTACAATATGATTGATATTTATCTAATATCGAAGCCTAGGTATAATAAAATACCTAATTCGCTAAGATCGATGGCTCTGATACCAACCTGTCACACCCCGGCTTAGGGCCTAGGCGTATGACCAATAGTTAGTACCTGTTTTGTAAATACATCAGAGTTGCGGGTTATTTTAGCAGAAGACTTTAGTTAAATAAAATATTAAATTCATTTGAAAACCTCTCGGATAATAAATACCCGATGTTTTATAAAGCTTGTTGAAATTCCGTTTGCAATATTTTAATAATTAAAAACTGAGCCATCATCACCTTGCGAGCATCTAACTCCATGAATGTCTTGCTACCTGTACTAATCTGTATTCCCTGAAATGTGAGGGAAAATACGTCAGCTATATGCTGGTGAACACGTATGACTCTATAAAACATTTGAATGACATTACAATACAAATGTAGTTTTCTTAACAATCTCAGCGGAAACATTTCTACTTCCGGTATATGTACCACTTCCCTACACACACAATGGTATTCCCCGAGCCAAACGGCCCTGATATGATCACTGGTAGTGACCGTTTAAGCCCGCGGCTTCACTGCCTTTGATTGATTTATTGATTGACTGATTGGGCTTTAACAGTTATATTTGGATCCAGACACATGCGTATTCGGTCTGAGTTGATATTATTCTCTACTTTGTATTATAACGTTTTAGAGATTGCATGATCTCATGTAAGCATTGATTGACTCGTTAAGACAAACACCCGTTCGTCTCATTGAGTATAACATGTTTTGACTGATTGAAAAGGTTAACGTATTCACGTTATAAAAGGTTTGGACGTATTCACCTGTGATTGACTGTTCTGAATGATATGGTGATCTCGTTTGAAACCTTGACTGTGAATGAATGAATGATTGACTGACTGATTGATTGGTTGACCTACAATAAAATAGGTATATAAATATCCGGATCGTCTCTTGATCCGGCTGTAGACCTTTAGTCTGGATTAAATAGCTTTATACCTTGATTGATCATTTGTTTGAATAAAATATTTAGACCCGAAGTATTTTTGTTTATTTATCAAATCATATGACGAGTTTCTTCTTCATGAAGAAACATCTATAATCTGTTTCTTCTTCAAGAAGAAACATTCATTGACTGCTATGCATGTAAAATCTTATGTTTCTTATACATGAAGAAACAATGTTTTAACTATATTCTTTGGATATGAATGTTATGTTTCTTAATCGTGAAGAAACTATATTTTCTTATGAATGTAAAACTGATGTTTCTTAATTATAAAGAAACACTATTATTATCCTTTGTATATTTATGTAAACATAATTATGATCAAGGTTGGTCTATACCCTCGACTATGGTCTAAGCCATATAATGTAATAAAAAAATAATGACTTAGGCAGAACTCCTACCTTACACGGGTATTCGAAGTTCTATTACTAAGATTGATCGAGCAACACTTCCACTTTCTATCGCGTTCTACAGCTTAGACTGTTGCAATATCAAAGCTTGGAATGTACTACGATACTCGACACGCAAAACGATGCTTGGCACGCAAAACGAGGCGCCAGATGGTGGTTGTCATGTTGTGCACGTACTTCGAGATAGATTGTCGGGTTATCTTCAGGTGGCATGGATTACGAGGTTCGGCGCGCCAAACGACGTTCGGCACGCAAAATGAGGTAGAGGGAGAGTAAATTCTAGAGAGAGAAAGTTGGTGTGAGAAATGAATGTGCCGTGAACCCCCCCCCCTTTATAGTTGATTTTGGATCCCATCGCGGTACGCGATGGGACTCTTCCCTGACTCCGTCTCATAGCGCGACGCGTACATTCTGCCACGTGTCCCGTCGTGCTGCCACGTGTCCCTAAGTCATCACGGCCCATCGCGGTACGCGATGGCCGTCTTCTTGAACTCATCGCGTATCGTGATGGGTGCCTATATACCATTTTCATTTTCAGTCCCTTGTCTTTGATAGCTTGTCACTTCTAGGCCTAACTTCCATTGTCCAAAAATACTAAGGCGGCTCTCAAGCGGCTCGCGGTGATGCAAGCGTGCGAAGTGCAAAGTGCACCATTAAAGCGCCACATTGCGCCCATCGCCCAACGCCCTTCTCCCGAGCCCGAGCGCGTGCGCGTCGGGTGACATTGCGCCCATCGCCCAACGCCCTTCGCCCGAGCTTGAGCGCGTGCGCGTCGGGTGCTTCGCACCCTCCGCTAGGACCACTGGGTGCATGCTAGGCATATAAGAATAATATTATGAAAAATCTCTTCCTTATAAAGAGCTTCCAGTTCTTTACCACTTTCCATGTGGGATGGGTTTTAATTTCCTTATTTATACCCATGTGGAATGCTTCCACTTTCTTACATCTTCCAATGTGGGATGGAAATTTCCTTATTCCATATCCTTAACATAAGATGGAATATTTTAATTTCCTTATAGAATGGTTTTATTTTCTTTATTTGAATTTTCCCAACACTTATTTTAGGGAATAATTTTGATCCTCCAACTTTACTTAGTTGTCAAATTTGGATCGAAATTTTGGGGATGTTACAATACCTACCGTCAAAAAATAATGTTAGGCTAAACTTGTTAGTTCTACCTAGGTTTGATGAATATTGTTAGGTTTTAGTAAGTAATATGGATTGTTTGATCATCATGACTTGATTTGTTAATGAAAGTTTGGTTTAATATTGAATTAGGTTGTGCTTATTTGCTGTGATTTTGTTAATTACACTCATATACCCCTTGCTTTGATTGATTGAATTATCTTTGATTGATTTTTGCTTTTTTGACTCTTTACTTTGTGTTTAGAGATTGTTTGCGGGGTGTACAACCTTAGGGTTTAGTTGGGTATGTTAGTTAGTTAAATTTAGCGGATAGGCACCTTCTTAGAGATCGAGAGGTGATAGGAAGTAAGCTCGTCTCATAGCTTTAACTTGTTAGGATTATGATCGCTCGAGAGCGGGTTCGGTTCTTGTCGGGTTTGGATTTGTGAGTGGTTAGTTGATCTAGTTTAAGTTAAACCAAATGGTTCCTCTGTCCTTGGTTGCGTAGTATTTGTTTCCATTAGGGTCATGTTTCGGTGAGACCGAAGGAGAGTCGACATTAGAACACTAGCAATTCGTTTCCCGGTTTGTTCTTAAAATCAACTAAGTGTAAGTTAGGGTTTGTTAGTGAGACCGAGAGGTGATCTAGCTTTCTTGAGTGAACCTTAGTTGTGTCATCCTTAGATACCGGTGTCGTGAGATCATTCAATCTATTAATTAGCTTGTTAAACCTTCAATAGGATTCTTACCTAGGTAGACGTTTTCTCCATCATTAAGTCTCATTCTCTAAGTTTCATTAAGTGTCTTTTTAAGTTTAGTCTTTTAATTTGGTTAAAGTAAGTTAGGGTAAGTAGTTTAATAATTAAAAATCAATTTAAAAATATTATTCTTAGGAAGGTCTTTTCTAGGGTTAGTGATCATAGACGTTTTCACGTGTCCTCGTGTTAGATGCTCGGACTTCCTTAGTTCTATAGTGCGTACGCTCGGTACACTTGCTGGTTGTGTGTAGTTTTATTAAGAAAATCTGTTTTATAAATTTAAAGCTTAGATGTGAGTTCCGTAGAAAGAAACATACTTTAAACACAAATCAGTTTCGTATACAAGTTGTGGAATTTCTTATTATATACATATTGTTCAAAAACTATGAAATTGCTCACCAACCTTTGTGTTGATAAACTTTATTTTATGCAATGTTATAGGTTTGACTTTGGTTGACTAGAGAAGTTGACGATTATTATTAAGACTATTAGGATATTTGCAAAACGAACAATATATATATATATATATATATATATATATATATATATATATTTGTTTACTTGTATTCAATTTGTTTTGTATGAACAAGTTATGTGATTATTTATTGATTTATTAAAAAAATAAGTTGATTAAATATTGTCACTTTAATTGTGTCTTATGTTTTGGGCAATCCGTTGCACCCCGACATTTTCCGCCGTCTTTGGTCAGGTGTGACAGGATACCCCGTACCTCCTAAAGAATTAGCTAGAAATCAAGATAGAGCTAAAGGAGTGAATGCCTTTAAAATTAGAATGAACATTGTCGTTAAGGCTATGTGTAGTGGAGGGGCTACAAATTGGGGAGAATTGCGACATGTGGCGCCCAGTCAGCAAATAGTAGAAATTTGTTTTTGGGGTGTAATGGTGTTGTAGCCCCTCCTTTGCCACATCACCATTTTTTATTATCTTTTTTTTATAATTAAACTAAACAAATAAAAACTCATTGAATTAAATAATTAAATTAAAATAAATTAAAATTAAAAAAGAAATACAAAAAAAAATACATAACAAAAAAAATAATATCCATAATATTCGTGCATTTTTTTCAACACGTCGTCGATGCAATAATGCGGCATCTTCGTGAAACCCGTCCGCTTTAAGGGATTCGTAGTCTTTATTCATTTGTCGTAGTTCCAACGTTTGGGCTAGGTTTTCTTGATATTTGTTGGATTCTTTCATGTCCTTTACCATTTCCACGTCATGTGTTTTGAAACGACCAAACACCTTGTTTAGATGTTCGACATCACTACCCGTCGTATTGAATCTTGACGACGACGAACCCTCCCCTTTTTGTATAATTTTTTCTTGCTCTCCCGTGGGGTCGAGCCAACTCAAGTACTTCGTCGTCGTCTAAATTAACCGCGTCATGTTCGTCAACAAAGTTGAAGTTACGAGGATCAAAGGGTCTGTTTGGTGTGCTCGGATTTGTCGACGACGATGTCTTCGGCTTTTTTGAAGCTCGGGATGATGCGCCGGCTCATCGAGTGACCGGTGCGGTGGGTGCCCCATTCCATTTCGGGCAAACCTTGAGTTTTTCTCAACAAGTTAACGCTTTCCCGATCCGCCCTTTGGTTTACCCTTGAATTCGAAAGTCGTTTAACGCTTTAGATTGGATGTCGGCGTCGCTTTGCCCACAATGCCAACCGGTTCCGCGCAAGATTTTGTATATCCCGACAATCTTTTTGCCATCAGAATTAAGGGCCTTCCAGTGGGCTTGAACCGCTTCTTTATCCCGGTAGTCTTCGGGTTTACCCCTTAGCGCGAGCCAAGCTTCAAATACTTTGCTACAAAATATCTCGACGGCTTGAAAAGTAGCTACAAATTAAAATTATTTGTCACAATTAATATACATTTTTAACAAACACTAAATAAATTTATATAAATACTTAATATTAAAATACTTACCAACGTCGGGATCCTCCGAAATGACGATCCAAGCCCTTGCGAGGGCTACTTACTCGTCCTCAGTCCATTGCTTGTATGGATCACGTTGCGCCATTGGCTCCCCTGTTGTTGTTGTTTTTTATTTGTGTTTACGGGTCGGCTTATGGTTTGAACCGGAGGCCCGTGTCGTTTGAGTCTCCGGCACCGTCACCGGCTCCGGCTCCAATTGGGTAGACCCGAACGCCAGCATGAGGTTTTGGGGCATGAGGTAGTTGGCATACATGTTTAAGTTCAAGTCGGGAAAAGGAAAAGGAAACGGATAGTTTAGATTCGATTGGTTTCGGGTGTTCGGTGTCCATTGCATGTTTACGTTCGGTTGGTTTTGCGAACCATGGTATTGACCGAAAGGAGGGAATGGGTGGTTCAGTTCATTCGGGTTGTTTCTAGAATTCATTTTTGTTATTTTTTTTTGAAGAATTTGGTTATGTGTAGTGTATGAAATGGACATGAGGTTGGTAAAGAAGATGTATATTAATATATATATTATTTAAATTATTATTTTTAGATATGATCGTTTGCGCCCTACGGTTACTTTTGAAAATAATAATAATATTCAGCGGCGAGAATTAGTCCGCGCCCCCTTATCGCCCCACAAATCGGGGGGGGGGGGGGGGTTGCGCCCCAACTCGCCGGATATCACCCCAAATGATCACCTATCACGTTTGGCCTAAAAGGAATCTCCACTGATAGATCTTGGTTGATGATATCATAGAGAGAAAGGTTTGTATGTGACTACTGACTAACCTCCGGCATGGTCGTCTATATGAACTAATTAAGTTTTGTTGTCGATTTTAATTGTGGATCCCATAATTTGTTTTGGATGGATCGCTTCTTAATTAAAACGATCCATCGTTCATAGTTGAATCGGTTGAATGGACAACATCGGCCATGCCAACCTTTTATGTACTTATTTACAAACGTTGCATGTAACCGGTTTATTCATCTTCTAGGGTGTTAACCCTTCAAAGATTTCATCTTATAGGTTATATATAAAAATGAGAAAATTCAACAAAATATAAATCAAATGTTGACGTAAATAAGTGAAAGAATTGCATTGTGATTTAGTATCATACATGCTACCTCGATCGTTGCTTAAGCAATGAGTTGTGATATTGCAAACTACAAAGAGTAGGGGTGTGTATGTTCCGTTTGGGTTGGTTTTTGGAACCAAACCTAAAACCAAACCAAAACCGAAACTTTGGTTTTTGAATTTTTTAAAACCATTCGGTTTTGGTTTTATGGTTTTCCTTTTTTTATTTGTTTTGGTTTTTTCAGTTTTTTCTATTTGTGCTTGAAAAGTTTAGGCTGAAAAAAGTTTGCCGAATGTTTTCGGTTGTTAAAATATTATCAAAATTTATACAAACAAACTTAATCGAAAGTTGAAGTTATTATGTCTCAAAAGAGTTTAAATTGGTAAAAGGCGCTTATTAAAAAAAACGGGTATAGGACACCCGTATCTTGTTAATGAAAGCTACTTTTACACATTTGTGATTAATTTTTTATATCGAGTCAATGTGAGCTAACTCACTTTGTAGAGGTTCTTACCTCTTAGGGTGAACTAAGTGGTTATCGTGGTGGTGAAAAGATGTCATTGAGACCACCAACAACACCACTCCATGTTTCTTGGGCTCGACCAGAAACACCCCGGATTCGGGTCACTACACCGATTTGAAAAGTAAAAAAACTAACAAAAAGGGAGTGAAATAAAGCAAATAAGGAGGAATGGCTTGGGGTGGGTGGGAACTGATATAATGCTAAATATATATGTTTCCCTTGTTCATTTTAATTAATATTTTAATAGTTTTTGTTCGTTTTTAGTCGAGATTTGTATACTACTAACATTTCTATGTTTCGTAGGTTCCGGGATTTGATCGTGATTAAAAAGGGAGAAAAACGAGCTAAAACGAGCCGAAACGGAGATCCGGAACGCATCAGGAAGAACCATAACAGAAAACCGGTCAGACCGGGCCGGTCTGACCGACCCCCTTGAAGAAGCAAGCAGCGTCGCGCGAAGGGGGAAGACAAAAAGCCCTTAGCGCGGCGCCTAGGCAATGCTGATGGGTTTTTAATTCGTTTTTGCTTATTGTCGGGCCTTGTTTTCGCTATTTAAACACCTTTAACTTAAACCTGACAGAACCTGAAAGCCACCAGCCGATTTTAAGAGTTCTTGGAGCTATTTTACGAGTCTCGTGGTGATTTTGAAGGCAAGAGAACATCCGGTGAAGAGCTAGACGTTTAAGATCGAAGAATACGGGTTTTATCGCCTTTAATCTTTCGTTCTTTATTATTCCACCATGTTTTCATTATTATTCGTTTTGTTTGATTTAGACCTTAAGATGCTAGGCTAAATTCCATAAACTACCTAGGTCGTGATGAACCTTAGTTCGGTTTGATTTTATTTGGATTTTCATTTCGTTATGGATTTTATGTTCTAAGTAAACGGTTGAGTTTGATTTATTTAATACGTATGATTGCTTGGTTTTGTTTACTTGAATTTATTGTTTCACATTGCCCTTGTTGATTGTTTCATAGGATAGGGTTTTGTTAGGTCATTTACTGTGTGTTCTTGGCTAGTTTGTGATTAATATGCATTAAAAATCATAGAAAAAATAAAATCAAGTAAATAGATAAAAGTGAACTGCCAGCCTAGAAAGCTGTAAGGTGATAGGTTGTTGATAGATCTTTGCTTGTCGGGATTGCTAGATTTAGTTTTTCGTAAGGAGTCCGTCTAAGTTTGATTGTCAGCTTAGTCTATTAAGTTAATTGAGTCTGCTTTGCTATCTTTGAATTCCGCGCTGTAAGGTAGGTTTTCGTCATAAAAGATACGTAGACATAAGCGATTAAATAACCGTAAGGAAGTTTAATATAAAACTGGTGAGTCTTAAAACTTGTTAGAAATCCATAGGCGTCTTCTTGAAGTTCAAGGGTCCTGTTCGGGTTTTCTGTCAAGGGTCTATTTTACGATCCTAGTTTCATAACTTGAGTTTTCCAGTTAATTAATAACCGTAACTTTGGGGATTCTAGCCTAGGTAGTTATCTTCATCATCTGAATTAATCAAAGCTTTCTATATTGTTTATTAGTTTAAAGTAATTAGGGTTAAGGTTTAAGTTTAATTAATTAATTAAGTTTAAGGTAATGATTATGTCTTATTATTATTATATTAATTAGGGTTAGGTTTAATTTAGTTTTTTTATTAATTAATTAAAGTAATCATTAGTTAATTATTATTAAGTCTTAATTATTAGTTTTAAATTCCCCCTCAAATATTATTAATAAATAGTCGTGTCTTGTAGTTGAGTCTTGTTTGCTAATTTCGTAATTTATAGAGTCTCGTGGGTTCGATTTCCGGACTTACTTAGCTGTACTAGGGTCGACCGGTTCACTTTCCGGTTAGTTGTTTAAGTTAAGTTAAAAGTTCTAGAGTATTACTTAGTGTCTAGATTAGTATAATTTTAGTTAATAATTATTTGACTACTTCAAGCACATCAAGTTTTTGGCGCCGTTGCCGGGGAGTCTTGGCGATTGCGTTATTTGCTTTATTTGGACTTAATTGCTACATACGTGCTATTTGTTTTATTTTCGTTTGAGTCGTAGGAGTCTAAGTTAATTTTAGTTTACTTTCGTTTTTAGCTTTTAATTTTTTTTAGTCTACTTACTTGGTCTGTTGCGATTTCAGGTTTATGCCACATCTTCGTTCGCAAGGAGCACCGCTGGTAAATCTGGATTTTTCTCCATTCAAGACCGAGACCAGATCCTCAACAGAGAAACCACCGTCAGAAGCTACTTCTTCACAAAAATCGTCACCACACAGTTCACCACCCGAAAGTCCGAGAATTCAACCAAACGTTCAAATGGCCGACGATAGGACAATTGCTGCTCAAGCCTTCGATGGCTTAACCGGAAACCAGTCATGCATCGTCGTTCCCGCGATCGACAACCCCAACTCGTGGCAGATTCCGTCATACGTCATGAACAACAACGTTCAAACTAATCAGTTTCATGGGAACGATGACGAGGATGCGTCGGCTTATATTAACCGACTATACCGCGTTTTGAAAACTTTTAAATTGCAAGGTGCTACTGAAGATGCAATTTTCTTACATCTTTTTCCTTTTTCACTTACATGTAAAGCAGCTATTTGGCTTGACACGCAGCCACCTGGCACGTTCACCACTTGGGAAGCACTACGTTCCGCAGTTATCACGAGGTACTTCCCACTGGCTAAAGCGGCTGTTCTTCGCGATCAGATTCACTCGTTTCACATGGAGCCGGAAGAGTAATATTGTCATGCTTGGGAGCATTTTCAGAGCTTGTTATCTCGATGCTCACAGAATGGTCTCACACCATGAGCTCTCATGGAGTAATGCTACAATGGGTTGAACTACGAAACCCAAGTTCGGTTCGACATGGCCGCAGGAGGAAGTCTACTAGCTAGGAAGAATGTCGCCGATTGTAACGAGATGTTTGAGAGCTTCGCTCAATCGGACCTCACCAAAGGGCCACGATGCGGGAATTCCACTCCCGTTAACAGTACATCCTCATCTTCTCGAGGTGTACACCAGGTTGATCTGGATATTATCGTGGCTTCTGCTTTGGAATCACTAACCCGAGAGGTGAAGGACAAGTGTGAGTTTTGTAGAGGTGGACACAGCACTTTGGAGTGCCCAGTGATGAATTAGCAAGTCGATTATATTGGTGGGCAGAATAGGTTTCCCAACAACAACTTCAACAACAATCAGAATTGGAACACCTACAAGAACCCGAATCAGAATAACTCCAACTGGCGTCCGTCAGGCGCATCACCCGGCTATCAAAATTCTTACAATCAAGGACAGGGTCAGTACAATAATAATAATAATAACAATGGTACTATTGTTCAAAATAATGTGCAGGATCCTAATGGAAGCATGGGACGTCTAGAGGAGATGATGAAGCAAATCTTGGAGAGAGATCAAATCACAAAGAAAAAGTTGACCGAACACGATATGCTCATCAAGAATCAACAATCTTCTATTCTCGATATTCAAAGGACCGTTGGTGATATTTCTCGTCGACTCGAAGAAAGGCCTCAAGTACAGTTTTCGGGTTCTACTCAGACTAATCCGGCCACTCAATTGAAAGCGATTACTACTCGTAGCGGAAGGGTTTTGGGTCCCGAGGTAGTTAAAGAAACAGGTGGAGTTGAATAAGAGGAAACGGTGGATGAAGAGATCGAGTTGGAGGCTACGGGTAAGTCACAAATTAAAACACCAATTATCGGGCCACAAGTTGAGAAAAACCCGGTCGTATTTCGGCCACCACCCGATATTAATATTGTCCATGTTCCATATCCCGCTCGTCTCAAGAACCAAAAATACACGAGGGAATACGGGCATTTTCTAGATATGTTCCGACAATTGAAAATTAATCTTTCGTTTGTTGAAGCCCTCCAACACATGCCAAAGTATGCAAAATTCTTGAAAAATTTACTCAAGAGAAAAGATAGGTTGGGAGAGATTTCATCTATTCCACTTAGCGGGGATTGTTCAGCGGTTGTGTTGAACCGGGTCCCAGAAAAGTTATCGGATCCGGGTGTTTTTACAATCCCATGTACGTTCGAAAGTGATATGATGAGCCAAGCGTTGGCGGATTTGGGTGCGAGTATTAATCTTATGCCATATTCGTTGTTTGAGAAGTTGGAGTTGGGTGAGCTTACACCGACTCGTATGTCGTTGTCGTTGACGGATCGTTCGGTTAAGTATCTGCAAGGTATTATTGAAAATTTATTAGTAAAGGTTGACAAGTTTGTATTTCCGGTTGATTTTGTGGTACTTGATATGGAGACCGACGAGAAAGTCCCCATTATTCTCGGTCGGTCATTTTTGAGAAGTGCTAAGGCTCTTATTGATGTGTATGAGGGGCAGATTACACTTCGGGTTGGTGACGAGAATGTTACTTGTGATATTGCAAAGTCGATGAAGCACCGGGATGATAATGACGATGTTAGTGGTCCATGCCATTCGGTATATTTTCTAAACTCTTTTATTCCGGGTTTTGATAAGATGCTTGATTATATTTGTGGAACCGATTTGGTTGGGATGGAGTTGGATGACGAGTTGACGGAAATTTTGGAGGACGGTGAGGAAGACGTGATAGATGATGTTTCTTGTTCGGTGGAGATTATGGAGGTTAGTGAAATTATTTGTGAAAAAGAGGTCGAAAAACCCGCTCCGTTGGAATTAAAGGTTCTTCCGTCACATTTAGAGTATGCGTATCTTGAAGAGGGCTCAGATTTGCCCGTTATCGTTTCATCTAAGTTGAGTGAGGAAGAAAAGTCAAAATTGATAGAGGTATTAAAGATGAATAAAGGGGCGATTGCATGGAGACTTTCGGATATTCAAGGTATTAGCCCCGCTTATTGTACCCACCGGATTTTGATGGAAGATGAATATAAACCGGTGGTTCAACCCCAAACATGCAAGAAGTTGTCAAGAAAGAAGCTCTTAAGTTGTTGGATGCCGGGGTGATTTATCCGATTTCGGATTCTCCATGGGTAAGTCCAACTCAAGTTGTTCCAAAGAAAGGGAGGATGACGGTTGTCATGAACGAGAAGAATGAACTTATCCCTTCGCGTACGGTTACCGGTTGGAGGGTTTGTATTGACTACCGGAGGTTGAATGATGCTACTCGTAAAGACCACTTCCCGTTGCCGTTTATTGATCAAATGTTGGAGCGTCTAGCGGGTCAATAGTTTTATTGTTTTCTTGACGGTTTTTCAATTTATTTTCAGATTCCAATTGCATCGGAAGACCAAGAGAAGACGACTTTTACATGTCCGTATGGTACATATACGTATCTTCGCATGCCATTTGGGTTGTGTAATGCTTCGGCTACTTTTCAGCGTTGTATGGTGCAATTTTTCAGGATATGATAGAGACGTCCGTGGAGGTTTTTATGGATGATTTTTCGGTGTACGGTAACTCTTTCGATAATTTTTTAGTTAATCTCGAGAAAATGTTGAAGAGGTGTATCGAGACGAAATTGATGTTAAATTGGGAAAAGTGATATCCTTAAGCTTCTAAAGTTCCTTAGTCATAGCCAGGTTGATGCCTTCATCCTGCATAGAACCATGATTAGTGTCTAAGGATATGTTATTATAGGTGTTACCTCTTTGTTGAGTGAACACTGACATCCTAGAAGAGTAGCCCAGATAAGAAGCATCCACTAGAGCAGTTGGTCCACTAGAGGCAATGGTTTTCATGGGGATGATGTCTCCTTCATGGACCTCCGAGGACCTTTGATGCTGAAGTCCCGAGGATCCTTGGTTCTGGAAAAAGAATCCTTGAGGCTGGAAGTTGTAGGATCCTTGGTGATATAACCCAGAGGATCCTGGTTAAAGGATGGTCCCTGAGCCCGCTGAGCCATAGACCGTGGTTGAAGGATAAATGATCCTTGCTGGAAAATCGAGGATCCCTGAGCCTGCTGACCCATAGACCCTGGTTGGAGGATAGATGATCATTGAGAAAGTGGAGCCAAGGATCCTGGAGTGGTAAAATCCAGCATCCTAGGCATCAGGGGAGTCTGATCCTCCGCTGGCCTCTTAGTCTTCTTGAGATCTTCTATCTCGCGAATGATCTTCTGGTTAGTCCTACTTTGCTACTCCATATATGTTTTAACATGAGAAAACATAGCAGAAACATCATTGTTAGAGTTAACCACCGAAGTGGCAGCAGTGGTTTTTGAGCTCTGAAAGACTGGAGTGTGAGTCTTGTTTCCAGCAGCGGTAGTCCTTGGTGCTCCTGCTAGGGGAGGAGGCATTGGCAGTGAAGATCTCGGTGGGAGTGAAACTGATAAAGGCATGGTGGACGAAGCAAAGGTTTGTTGAGAGGCCATTGAAAGTGATATAGGTAAAAAAGATTGAGAATTGATAGGAAATATTCTGGATTATAGAACCAATTGCCCCACGGTGGGCGTCAAATTGTTTTGGTCAAAAATCAACTAAGGATAATGTAACCAAACTCGTAATTGTGGGACTTGGCGTTTGTGATTGTATATGAAATATGTCGATGAACATAGAGATTTATATGAGGAAAATCCCTTGATCTTTAGAGGATCTCCGGCATAAAACCTTGGGTGATGACAAATCGTCTATCACCAACTTATTAATCAAAAAACGGGTTACAAATGGTGGAGATTATGATCAATGATTACAAGATTGCTAAGTGTGAGTGAACTGCTAGAGAGAGTTATGAGTAGTGTTAATGAACATGAAGTGTCGACCTAATTGATCATAAGCTTAATATAAACAAGAAAATAACATATAACAAAGTGTTCTATTAATCCGCCACCTTCCCACTATCTTCATCCACGCCTTTAGACCATGTGCTGAACAAGTCCAATAGCGAGATATCACGTAGACTTGGTCATATAGCCGTTATACCTATCAAATGTTAAACTACACATAGGAAACAATCATTAGTAATACCAATTATTGAGTATTCTTGATCCTGACATAACTCCGGAACTCTTCAGAAGGATAATTGATCCAGTCACGTCTTCAAGAATAACATATCCTCATTACTTGATTATTTTGTGATCTAACAGACTTGAACTCAAAATCTCCAACTCCCAAAGCCTAGAAATTGAGTGATTGATTTTAGTTTGTTGGATATTTGGGTTTATGTGTAAATTGAAATTGGTGATGACGTTTGTGTTTCCTTATACAATACGAATGGCTGGAGCAAGAAAGGTTGTTGGTCAAGGAGGTCGTAAGGGACGTCGTGGTAGGCCACGTATTGTCCGAGAACCTTCTATAGAACTAGTTACTAACATAAGAGAGGAAATGAGTGAAACTCTGCGAGAACCAAGCAAAAATGAAAGGTATCTACTGGATATTTCTGTTCAAGCCTCCATTGCTCAAGCTGTAGCAGCTGAAGTGAAGAATCTACATCCTAGCAAGTCTGCTGAGAGCCATGCAAGGACCGCTGAGAGGACAAATGAGAATGGTAAGAAGGATGATGAGAGAGAGAAAGGTGACTCGAGTGATGTTAGGTCTATGAAAGTTGATGAAGGAAATAGAGGCCGAGGTGGGCGTAACTACAAATCGTTTAAGGGATGTGACCCACCGAAGTTAACTGGCTTGGAGGACGCGACAACTAATTTTCAGTGGATAACCGCAATGTGTAAGGTTATTCGAATTAGCGAGTGCCGTCCTGATCAAGCGGTGGGTTATGCTACCCACTCGTTTGGTGATGAGGCTATGTTTTGGTGGGAGACAGTGGAATAAAGAAAGACTCAAGAGGAGATTAAGACAATGAGTTGGGACGATTTGAAGGAACTAGTTATGAAGCGGTTTTGTGCTGATGCTGAAGTTAAGAGGGCCGAGATAAGGTTTTTCAATCTGAAGGCGGGAAAAATGACATACCGTGAATACACCACTGAGTTCAACCACATGTCTAGGTTGGTTCCCGACATGGTTAATACTGAAGCAAATAGAATCAAGTGCTACATCAGAGGACTACCACGAAATGTCCGAACATTGGTTAGGGCTAATAAACCCGCAACATTTGATTCAGCTGTGGATTTGGCTGAGATTGTTTATGAAGACCTTGCCATCAGTGAAGAGGAGAAGATTGAAATGAAGAGAAAGAACCCAGCCTTAAAACCAGATGAAGCTAATGAAGAGGATCCACTTAAGACGAAGGCAAGAAAAGATGAGTTTGCTGTTTGTGGAAATGTGGGAGGAAACACCCGAGAGAGTGTAGAATAGGATTAGGTGTGGAAAAGTTGGAGATTCCTCCTGGGAGTGCAAGGAGCACATAGGTTTCATAACTTTGGATGACATGGACACCTAGCAAGGGATTGCAGGAAGCCAAGGGAAGAACGCGGAGCAGAGAAGAATGCTTGAGGCTTAACAGTTTCCTCCGTATTCTTAGAGAAAATCATTTAAGAAGACTAGTTACTAGTCATAAGTTTTAATCTATGTTTGACTTATTAATGACTTAATGTGTGTATTTTATATTGAAGTTTAGACTGGTGATTGTTTAAATTAATTATGATATGAAATTGTCATGAATGGATTTTGGTTATGATGATTATTTGTGTCATGATAGAGTGTTGTCTTAGGCAATAGTGTTAAAATAGTATGAAACAATGTCCCTTAAACGGACGAGACGAGACTTGCTGAATCAGATTAAGAAGTAGTACATCGAGAGCCTCATGGAAAAGCTACATTGAATAGCTGAAACACATGAACACCACTCAATGACTGCAAGGACATGATTAAGAAGGTGATCGTTAGAAGAATTAATGTGAAGGATGCCCAGTGTGTCTGTAGTTATAGTTTAATCTGCTTGTTTTTGTTGGTACAATATATATATATATATATATATAATATTATTGTATATGTGGTACGTGCAAGCAGGCGTATGTATGGTACGCAAGCCCTACGTCCGACATAGTAAGTTAGGATGGCAAATCCTTTTAACTTCTAGTGGACATAGACCTGGAATGCGATAGCATTATTAAGGACTGTAGACCTTATTAGTGTTCCTTAAATGGATATTATATAATTAAGTATACGTTCCTTCTATGGATAATAAACGGTGTTCCTTCTATAGATAATATATAGGGTTCCTCGTATGGAAAATAGATATTGTTCCTTCTATGGATAATACACATAGTTCCTTCTATGGATAATATATAGTGTTCCTTCTATGAATAATATATAGTGTTCCTTCTATGGATAATACACGTTGATCCTTCTATGGATGATATATATAGAGTTCCTCGTATGGACAATAGTAAATGTTCTTTTAATGGATATTATGTAGCATTCCTCTTATGGAGCGAATAAAAGTTTTTACGTTCTAAGGCTAAAGCTAGAACTCACGCTGCATATTAATACGTGTCTTCGGATACGTGCATCTATGTATGTGAGTGTAATGTATGTTTCCTGATTAACTAGAACTCACTCAACATAGCTGACTTTTAGTATGCACGCAAGTAAATAGGATTAAAGAGCTAGCATGAGGATGGCACATGACATGGATTGAACGGTTGGCATCTAAAGACGGAAGAAATGACGTTTTAATACGATGTTTTATGTTATGTTTAAAGACAAGATTTGAATGTTTTGTATTGAATGTTTGATGTTCTTAATACTCTGCGAAAAGTTTTTAATTAACTCTGATATTTAGAATTGTGTTTATGAGTAAATCCAACGACAATGTAGGGCACCGGGACCGGGGCCTTACAATACACAAATTACTTTGTATACCATAGACCATAGTGGTAGTGTTTATGCATAATAAATTTGAGGTATACAGATGGCCTCATTTAGTTTATGCTTAATTTTGTTTTGGTTTATTGAGCTTGTGGATACAGTTGATCACACTTACTAAAATTAATAAATTCTCTGTGTTTATAGCCTTAATGAACCACTGAAAACAATAAACATTTTAGAATTTAAATCAAAGCAAGTTGGACGATTTGAGATTCAGTCAGTTTCGGTTAAGTGTCTTGGCGACTTAATAACCGCTTGACTTTAACGGTTATTTGACGTTTATTATTATTATTATTGTTGGAAGCCTAACTCATAAATTGCTATATATATATATATATATATATATATATATATATATATATATATATATATGTATGTATGGGATTGATTTCTTTTGAGAACCACTTTGAGTTTTAAGAACTCGAAAGAACTCAACGTAACAATTTTTTTTTTCCGAATTTTTTTTACACATGTGTAATACGTAAGTGTAAGTGATGTACGAAAAATCACGGTTTTTTTTTACACACCGAATCGACTTTTTACACATGTGTAACTAACGTTTAAACTTGTGTAATTATCAAAAATATTTATTCTCTCTCCTGCTTCATTTTTTAATTACATTTAATGTCAGCCACATGTTTCATATCATTTAATTAAATGTGTGGTCCAAAATTGAGTTCTTAAAGTTCTTAAAACTCACCATGGTTCTCAAAATAACCCTCCCCTGTATGTATGTATGTATGTATGTATGTATGTATGTATGTATAGAGAGAGAGAGCAAGGTTGCAATAAGAAGTAGATTTTTCCTAAGAAGTGTAGGAATTGTGTGTTTACCATTAGATCTAATAAAACACACCGCACAATAAACACACTTTCCATATCCACCGTCAGATCAACATATCTAACACACCAGATTACTTCTTACACTTCTTAGACACACTCCACTTCTTAGTATAACCACATCCTATATATAAGACACACACACACACGAGGGGCTGGTCATGTTGGATATGCCGATACGTTTACAGCCAGCAGCTGCTTTAACCATGTGTTTGTGTTGTCGCTTTAACAAAACCCGACATCTTTTCTTTTTTATACAGGGGAATTAGTTGGCTAATCACTTGGTTTTAAAATTTGGCTTGTATTCATGAATAATCATTTTAACCAATAATGCATGATATGTGTAACTTTTAATAATCAACATGCTTGATAGAGAAGTCACAATAGTGTTCACTGTTTAGATGATAAATGTCTTTTTATTGTCAGTTGGGTAACAGTTGCAAATATGAGATATAGTCATTGTGTCGTTTATATACATGGGACTTTTTTCCTATGGTTCTTTTTGATATTCGAGGTTATAGTTGTCTTTTGCATGCAAAAGTCGAGGTACCAGAGAGTGAATGTTAGTGGATGCTAACTTGTAGATTGGTAGAGAGTTACTTATAGACTTTGATTAAATATAATGATGCTTACCATTTATAAATGATTAGATGATAAATGTCCTTTTTTGTTAGTTGGCTTATTGTAAAGAATATGAGATATAGTCGTTGGATCACCTATAAACGTGGGCCTTCATTCCTATAGTGCTTTTTGAGGTTAGAGTTCGTCTTTTGCATGCTTACGTCACAATACAAGAGAGTGAATGTTAGTGGATGCATAATTGTTAATTGGTGTAGCTAGAGTTATCCATGCACTATGGTTGACGATAAAGACGTTTACTGTATATAACTGATTAACTGATTAGATGTCAGATTGACAGACATCCTTTTTTTGTCACTTGGGTTACTATAACAACTACGAGATATAGTCGTGACGTCTATAAGTGTGAGACTTCATTCCCAACGTGCTTTAGGGTTATAGTTGATCCTTTACATGCTTACGTCACAGTACTACATATTAATATTAATGTTAGAGGATGTAAACTTGCAAGTCGATGGAGATTATTCATCTATTATGGTTGACGATAATGGCGTTTAATTGTGTATAAATGATTAGACGATTAAATATTGTCCGTTTTCCTTAGTTAGGTTATTAATGTAGCAAATATGAGATATATTCATTGTGATGTCCATAAACGTGGGAATTAATTCTGATGGAGCTTTATGATTTTCGAATTTATTGTTTGTCTTTTACATGTTTATGTCATGATACCAATGAATGCATACTTGTAGATCCATGGAGTGATATTTAAGATAATGATTGATGATAATGATGTTTACCATATAAAAATGATTAGATGATAAATGGCTTTTTTGTCTGTTGGGTTAAGACAGGGTCGTTGTGTGCCTTCTATAGACATGGAACTTCGTTACTATGGTGCTTTACGATTTTCGAAGTTATAGTCTATCGACTACAAAAAATTTTTATCATATAATAACATACCAAAAGCGCCATTAAAAAACAAAAAAGTAGACCCCTACAAGAACGCGCGGCACATAGAAAAGCCTTTTAGTGGCACTTTTCAATTTGTCGCACAAAGTTTTTAGGCTATTAGTGACATTTTTATTAATTCCACAATATATAAAAAGAATTTTTTTGCCACAATCTAAAAATTACTTTTATGACAAACTGTGTTTTAGTAAAACCTATTTCTATTTAAATGAATAGTATTTTTAGTGGCACGCAATTGTAACAAAATTCACATGATTTACAATATAATAAAAAAGTTTGATAAAATTGTGAATGTAAAAATTATAATATTATAACTTAAATAGCACAAATAAGTTTGTATCTCACCCCTCCAAACTTGTGTCGCTATTTATTATGATCCCATTCTTGTTTTAAGTAAATTCAACTAAACTAAAATGACTTGATGGCATTAAAATCACCAACATATGTCTCTATGTTTTTACTAGTAACTAAATATGTGATTAAAGCTCCTAGCCTTCAACAATTAAGATAAGTTATGTATCCAGTATGAATTTCGACACGCATTTGATTTTGCGTATGTTTAGGCTCGTATACTTTGAAACATTGAAGTACTGTATTCGAAACACTTGATTTGGTTTCTATATGCATTTGATATTGCATATGTTAAGACTTAAAGTTGTAATGTAATGGCATCTAAACAAAACGATTTAAAAAAAAATTTCAAAACAATTTATGTGGTAACAGATCCAAACAAGTTTCGGTGATTTTTAGAGAATACAAGACTACCGGCTCACATAATTAGAGGGCGGTATGAAAATATATATCGTTTAAGCGAAGTAATAAATTATAGAAGTGAGCAAAATTGAATCATAATAATAAACAAAGGCGAACCGTTAACCAAAAAAATAGTTGAAATTAACTATAAGTACTAAGCTGTAGGGGTGAACAAAAATCAAACTATGACCAAAAACTGAACGGTTAACCAATAAAATTATATGAAATTAATCATAACCAAACAAAACCGACAATATTCTCAAAAGGTAACGACCAAAGTTAACAATCCATCTACAGACCAAATAAAATCGCAAACCGGGTAAACTCCGGCTAGTCATGGCTTAGGACAAGTCAAGAGACACGTTTAATGCAATGGCATCATACATCATTAAATGTTTGTTCAAAGATAACTAAATTAGGCAAGCGGTGCATGTCAAAATAATATGTCATACCTCTTGAAATTTCATACAAACCAGGAAAAAAGACCACATCTTACGTCATTAAGCATCACCATTAACTAGTATACTAAAAATACTTCACTAACCAACCAATTATTCATTCATTACAACACAATTTCATGCACTAACTTACTAGCATTTACCAACTTACCCATTTTACCATATATCAATATTTACTTTAACATTTGCTCGCGTCTCATGACGACTAGCGGTTTAATGTCTGACGTAACGACTCGTGGATTCTTTGTCGTCACTAGCTCAGACGTAAACCCTTCCACGTATTACCTTAAGGATCTGGCGCAGTAACTTTACGATGAAGATTTATTTGGACGCTTCTTAAACACGTTAAAAATAAATATATAACTAAAATCTAGGGATGTGAATTTGAGACACTAACTGAAAACACAACAACGTGAAATTTGCTGGCTTGGTTCGATATAAACGGGTTCGAGTCAATTCCCAGGCTGACACGTTTAACCCATTTATTTTTTAATTTTATTTTTGTATGTAATAAATTAAAGTAGTTGGCCATGTAAAACCAACATATAAATTACAAACTTCTGGGTCCAATGAGTCGTGTTCGGGTCACCCATGAGCATTCATGTCGTGTTTGGATTCATATGACTAACGCAATTTTCTTATTTTTCATGTTCGGGTTCACGTTTACATAGTGCTGGACTTGCCAACCATCTAGCACTGCCCATTTAACACCCCCTACTCAAATTCAAAGATAAGTTAAAACTGTTGCATTTAAATAAAAAAATTATTAGAATGTTAGAAACAGTTGGCAATTGCATATTACTCTCGCCCAAATGGGTATAATAACAAGTGGAGTCTTCTCAAACCTCAACTCATGGGATTCACCCATTCACTTGTCGCCTCTCACATATAATAATAATAATAATAATAATAATAATAATAATAATAATAATAATAATAACTGAACTTTCACCTGATCAATGGGGCAATCCCCCTCTTCCCATTCCCCGTCTTCCTCCACCGCTCCTATCGACTATACTTCTTTCCTTCCAGATGATTATTAGCCATAATTTTCGACCGCCTTGATACCAGCGACCGCAAACGTTGCTCGCTGGTATCCAGAAGATGGCTGCTCGTCGAAGGCCAGAGCCGGTACCGTCTCACGCTCATCGCTCACTGGATAATCTCCCCCTACCTCTGTATAATGTTTTCACTGTTCAGTTCGGTGATGGATCTCTCTCTACGAGGCTCCCGTAACCACCGCAGCATAGAGGACTACGGGCTGACGCTAATATCCATCCATTGCCCGAGGCTCATGCGCCTCAAGCTCCATGGCTGCAATAACATTACCGAGTTAGTTATGGAGGCGTTAGCCCATTACTGCAAGCAGTTGAAGAAGTTCTCGTGTGGAGCTTGTGTGATTAGCATTCACGCAATCAACGCACTCCTCGACAACTGCAGTTCTCTTGAAGAACTATCAATTAAGAGATTGCGCCTCCACAGTATCAACAACGAGACGGCGCTGGAGCTTATCCGTCCTAGCGCCGCTGCTTCGTTGCTCAAATGCATACATCTTAACAGCATCTGCGGCTTCTTTTTCGAACCGTTAATTACTGGTTCGAAGAAACTGCAGTCGTTGAAACTGATTCATTGTATGGGTCAATGGGATAGTGTACTGGAATCAGTTGCCGTTCCTGGTAATAACATAACAGAGGTCCATTTGGAGAGACTTCTGGTGAGTGATATCGGTCTCTCAGCGTTATCTAATTGTCCGCATTTGCAAATTTTTCATATTGTTAAGAATCCTGATTGCACCGACGCTGGAGTGATCGCGGTCGTTGAAAGCTGTCATTACTTGAGAACGCTTCTTATCGACGGCTGGAAGATGAATAAAATCAGACATGATGCCTTAATGGCAATTGGTACGCACCTTGTGCACCTTAAGGAGCTGCTTTTGGTTGGCGTAAACCCTACCATGATAAGTTTACGTGAAATTGCAATGAATTGCAAGAAGTTGGAGCGATTAATGCTGTGTGGATGCGATACGGTTTATGATGATGAAGTTTTACGTATCGCGTTTTATTGTGTTGCATTAAAGACGCTCAGCATTAGATGTTGCCCTGTAACTGATTTTGGGATTGAGTCTTTTGCTTATGGCTGTCCTAATTTGGTGAAGATTAAGGTGAGGGATTGTAGATATGTTTCAAGTGGAACTGGGAATTGGTTACGTGCGAGGCGGGGATCGTTGGAGGTTTATTTGGATAATGAACCTGGAACCGTGGATGCAGCTGCAAACGAAAGTGGCGCACAAGAAGACGAGGTCGAGGTCCCTGCTATAACGAACCATGGTGTTAATGGACAACCTGAGCCGGTGGCTAGTAGCTCGAATCGACGGCCCTTTTTCAAGACACGGTTTGGGGTTTTTGGTCGCAGGGGTCTTGCGGCTTGCGCTTTCGGGAGGAGCTCAGGTGGCAACGGCAGTTCCAGTGGTGGCTCATGACTTTACATTTAGAGTTGATCAATTTTTATTTTTATTTTATTTATTTATTTTTTTGATTTATGATTTAATATCATAGAAACATTCAAACGATTTACAATGAAGTGGCAGGTAAGCGGGCAACAAGCTGCGCCGCAACCCCCTTTTGGATAGCAAACCCAATCCGACTAATATCATAGAAACATCAAAAGTTTTTTTTTTCCGTTTTTCAGTTTTATTATGTAATCTATAAGCGGTAATTTGGACACCACACAAATTACTTCGTATACCATAGTGGTAGTAAATGTTATTTATGAAGAATAATTTGAGGTCTACTCTTATCTCTTCCATTTTATTTAACTGAAAATCATACTATGTCCATTTTAGTTACCTCACGTATTTCATTCCAATATATATGATTTAAAGAATATGACTGTAAGTAATCATTTAATTAGTGGGAGAGGGGTGGTGGATGTGATGAACTTTCTTCCTTGGAGCCATTGGTTCGTTCAAATCGACCAACGAAATCGGTTCCCACTTCGCTTGATGTCTCGCAATCTCCCACGCTTCCAAGTGGGGAAAATCCCTACATTTGTAAGCTCAGACATATTCGGCCAAAGCGTTCTTTATGATAGTCGCCTCGCTCGCTCCGCTTTGTGGAGTTCGGGACTACAAAACATTTAGAAAAAATATATATATATCAAATTATAAAAATAAAGTAATAGATTATAAAATAAATAAACTAAAATAGTTACCTCTTGGACGTAACAAACATTAAACTTTGACATTTTTTATTCAAATCTCCCCACTTGCCAATCATTTGATCCTTGTTTCGTTCGGTTGCTCCAGGAAGTTTCGAGAAATGTTCTTTAATACTTTTCCAAAACGCTTCTTTTCTTTGTTGGTTTGAGTGTTTTTTTGATTCGGAGCAATGTAAATAAGCCTTGGTCAAGGCGACCTCCTCATCGGCCAACCAACGCCGAGCACCACTTTGATGCGGCACCTCATCCGCGGATTCATCTTCATCCAAAGTTTGCACTTCGTGACGAAAAGCACTTGCAAATTGATATATAACATCGTTATTGCCTAGGGGATCGACGAACATTTGAGACGGTTGAGAGGGCTGAGATGGTTGAGATCCAAACATTTGAAAAGCATTATTTGGGTAATTTTGGATAGAAAAAGGGGGAAAAGTTTGGTTTTGGGACGGTTGATAATAACGTTGTTGTTGGTTTTGGGACGGTTGAAAAGGTTGGGGATAATAAGGTTGTTGTTGGGAAGGTTGGTTTGTGTCGGGTTCGTCTTGTAAGCGAAATCTTGGGGATAACTCAGTCTTGTGGATAACTCAGTCTTCCAGCTATTATATCTAACAAACACAACACCATCCAAAAACAACTATTAGTAAACATATAATACTAAGAATCATTGATCCTTTACAATCTGGAACATATCATAAGGATAAGTGATCCACAGATTGATCAAGGATAGCGGATCCTCAGCATAAATTCTATGCCCTAACAATTGCCCCCAAAATGGCGGGTGTTTCTGCTTTACAGCTGGCATTTTGAAATTTGAAATCCCTGCAAAAAGATTAAACGATTAGACAGCTTCCAGGGGTAATTATTATCAAACCCTTGAAATTAATCAAAACCACCTATATATGTGATCCCTATAATCCATTTATAATCACATATCTCGGCCGTTCAGCAGGTATCCTTCTTTTCTCTCTTTACTCTTTTATTATTCTGATAAACATGTCTGTCGCTTCTTATTCCTCTTCTTCTCCATCTAAACACTCCGATCAGTCCTCTGACGGTTCCGAACTAACGGAGATGCAACCCCAATACCTTATCGCCAATCATTCTATGGAGATTTGTAAGCTCACTGACCCGGAGGTTGACGAATTTCGGTCACTATTTCCACCGGAAACTATTTTCCGACCGTACGATTCCACTATCCGATGTGATGTTTACTCTCGAACCTGGGTGTGTTTTCCGTCCTGCCCTTTTCTCATAGGATACAGGTATCCGTTTCCCACTTTCACATAGAGCTTCTTCGAATCTACCGGCATGTCGTATATTCAAGCTATGCCCATGGTTTGGAGAGTTCTGAGCACTATCGAAAAAATCATTGAGGAATTGAAGATTGATTTCGGCCTCCAGGAGCTGTCTTACCTTTATACCCTTACAACCCACGGTTCAAATCGGTTTTACTGAAGTGCAAACCTCGTCAACCCAACCCAATCTCAAAAGTAACCCTAAACGATTCCTTCTGGAGGAATCAATTTTTCTTTGTAGATCGGAACTCTATACCCGGTGGAACTGATTTACCTTTGACTTGGGTTAAGAAGGGTAGGATCCTGGATACTTAACAAAGGTACAATCCGTGATAAAAGACCTAACTCTGAATCTTTTTTTTTATTTGCAGTTGAGAACTTCGCTTCTTTGGCCAAGCTACCTGGAACATAAGAGAAAACGAAATAAATTCCTTGCCCTGGATACCAAGGTTCGGACTTTTCAAGCAAGATTTGTGGAAGCTTTATACGACATATCTTCAGACTCCAACATGTCAAGTAAGGTTAGTATAACAAATATAAATAAATAAAGTTAGATAGAATACTTATCTTGTTACTTGGCTTGTGCAGGTGCCCAGAATTCCCAGAAGTCCGCTAACAAGTTCTCCTCGGAAGATATTGACATCATGATTACTCCCCAAAGCATCAAGAATGAGGCTTTAAAGGCAGCAGGCACCTCCGATCCTAAGACCACGACTATCAGAGCCAAGCCTGAGACCCACTTCGACATGATCCTTACTGTAAACGTCATGTATCCTGACGTCTTGAATTTAAGGATCCAATCTCCTTCTAACTATCATTTAACTGTTGGCTAAAGGCTGTTAACGCTTGCAAGGACTACTACGAGAATATTGTGAATCAGATGAGAGAGAGCCTCTCGGGAATGGGAAGCACGGCAGTTGCAAAGGATAAGGCCATGGCTCAGCTCTCCAAGGATAAGAAGCGACTGGAGGATCAGCGATCCATAGCAGAAGCCCGACAACAGGACGAGGTCAAACAGGCTACAGAAGAGGCTAAGATGTGGGCTGCTAGAACAGTTTGTAGGCTAGGATCAAGATGGCGATAGAGGCTGGTTATCCTACCTTCGACAAGGCTGTTTGGGATGTTGAGAAGTGGAAAGCAAGTCTAGTGGCTCTAGGTGGTGAAGAGGATGTGGAGATGCCGTATGGGAATGAAGCTGGAACCAGTGGGGCCAAGGAAGCAGTGGAGACCGATGAAGGAGCAGGTGCAACAGAAGGTGAAGATGCTGCATGAATGGGCGATGACAGATAATGAAGACAAGGCCTGAGCCCATTTTTTTTATTTTTTTTTTTATCATGTTTCTGGATAATGGTTTGTAATAGACAATAGTAACTAGGTTGAAGGATCAGTGATCCTTAAGACAATTTAAAAGGGGTGGCAAAGATGGATGGATCATTTGTTTGTGGGGATGAAGTCTTTGTTTCCCTTGTTCTCTTTATTTTCCTGCATTCTATGAACAGTTAGTAACACCTTCATAACCCGGGTGGATGGTCCATCTTTTGTATGGTGAAATCCGGGTTAAGGATTTTGGAGAAGTCCAGGTGACTTATATTAATAATAATCTAAATCTTTTAACTATTTGCTTGTTATTCATTATTTTGAAAGTTTTCTTGATATAATCTTAGCTTTATTGAAAGTTTCAAAAAATAATCTTGAGGAAAAGAAATTTTTAGGATAGAATACCCTTAAGAAAAATAATTATAAAAATTTTTAGGATAGAATATCCTTATAGGGATAATTCAAAGATGTTAACCTTTAAACAAAAACATTTATAAGGATCCTAGCTAAACAAATATAAATTTATAAGCAGAAATCATACCACAAGGTCTAAGTAGACCTAAGTTACCATAAGTACAGAACCTTCGGTGATCCTTGTAGAAATTAGCTAAGGATTTTGAATCCATAGGTCTTGATTCTTGTTATTGGACTTAGAACATCTGTTGCAAAGAGCTTATAAGATTAATTGGGGTTAAACCCGTTAAGCTGGGGACAAGCCCAAATAATAAACTGGGGACAAGCGCGTAAACTGGGGACAAGCCCAAAAACTGTGGACAAGCCCAAACTGGGGACTAGCCCAAAAACTGGGGACAAGCCTAAAAACTACGGACAAGCCCAAACTGGGGACTGACCCAATATACAGATGTTAATTGGGGACTCGCCCAAACCGGTTTTAAGCCCAAACGTAAGATAACATGAAAATGTTATAAACCGGTGGTACGGTACGTCTACCATAAATCGTTGGATCCTCCATATAGTCGAAGACAACGAAATTGTCGGCCACTAAGCGTGTACTGGTCCCGCTGCCCCGAACTATACATTGGATAGCGTGCGCTACATGCGAGAGTGTAGAAACTCTAATTCGTAAGAAAGGTGAAAACCTTTAAACCTTAGAAGATATGACCATTGGGGGTCTTACCTTAATCGTGGGCTAGGCCAAGGGAGATAGTAAGATACCTTAAACGTGAAGGAGAGGTGGCCAACCTTTTGATCATTGAACATCTTACCAATATCCTGCATTGTTACTTAAAACTTGGTGTTAGTGCACGGTTTGTGACTGGTGATTTGCAGTTAAACTATTCAAGATTAAAGTATTCGATAGCTACGGAAAAGGGGGTGTCTGTTCGTGCACGAAATGGTTGTCCGTAGCATTCGAATAAGTTATACATAGTCTAGATTGTTTATTTATTGTAAATGGCCCATTCGCTATGGTTTGTATAGCGAATGAGGTCCATTCGTTATATGCTAGGCTAGTTCGTTAAGGTATAAGCTCATTCGTTATGGTAGTATAACGAATGAGAGCTAGTTCGTTAAGTTTATAAGCCCATTCGTTATGTAATATAACGAATGGAGGCTGGTTCGTTAAGTTATCATCACTCGTTATGGAATCATAACGAATGGAGTCTAATTCGTTATGAAGATATAACGAATTAGACTAAATTAACGAATTGGTGATTTGGCCTATAAATAGGCATATTCATGCTCATTTGTAGGTGTACATATTTAAAGAGAGATCTAGATCTAAATTATGCTCTCCATAAGTTATTTCCATCCACCATAATGTATTCTTCCATATTTATCAATAAAGTAATAATTTAACGTTTAGATTCGTATTGTATAATCGATGTATCATAGCGGCTAGATCCGTAACGGGTTTCAACAGTTGGAAATAACAAATGTTAAGAATATGTTATCCTTAAACTAATAAAAACCTTAAATGAATAAGTGATCAGATAGATATTGCCAATTTCAGGATCCTTGATCTTTTAAGGATACTCGATCCTAAGAGGATACTTGACCTTGATCAGAAAAAGTACTTCTTGAGATGGATAGCATTCCATGCTCTTGGTAACCTGTTGCCTTCCATAGTGAGCAAATGATATGCCCCGTTCCCTGCTTCCGACTCGATCAGATAAGGACCTTCCCACTTGGGTGCCAGCTTCCCATCTGCCAGATTGATTGTGTTTTGGAAGGCTTTCCTCAAGACTTGATCTCCTTCTTGAAATCTTTTGATCCTTATACCTTTGTTATATGCCCCAGCTACCCTTTGCTGATAGGCCACCATTCTGATCTTGGCTAGGTCTTTGAGTTCTTCAACAGTATCCAAGTCTTCGAGAAGGATTTCTCTATTGGCCTCAGGATCACGGATGCTTGTTCTGGATGTATGAACCACCATCTCTGTAAGGATCACTGTTTCTGATCCAAACACCAATGAAAAGGGTGTTTGGCCTGTTGCATTCTTGGGTGTGGTCATGTCAGCCCAAAGAACATAAGGTAGCTCTTCGGCCCACTTTCCTTTCTTGGATCATAGTTTCTTCTTTAAAGTGTTGATAATTATCTTGTTGCTTGACTCTGCTTGGCCATTAGCTTAAGGATGCACTGGAGTAGAGGTAATCATCTTAATGCCCCAACTGTCACAAAAGTTAGTGGTTCTTTTCCCGATAAACTGGGAACCATTGTCACAAATAATTTCCGAAGGAATGCCAAATCTAGTAATAATAATTCTTTTAATGAAAGATATCACCTCTTTATCGCGGACTTGAACAAAAGCTTCTGCTTCTATCCATTTTGAAAAGTAGTCAGTCATTGCAATCATGAATACTTTAACTTCTGGTGCCTTAGGTAGCTTACCCACAATATCCATGCCCCACTTCTTGAAAGGCCATGTTGAGGATATAGGATACATAGGTTCTACTGGTTGATGAAGGATGTTTGCATGCCTCTGACAAGCATCACATTTCTTTGAGTACTCCATGGAGTCTCTCTTCATTGTTAGCCAAAAGTATCCTGTTCTTACGATCCTAGAAAACAGAGCTCTACCTCCCGTGTGTTACCACAATCTCCTTCGTGAAAGTCTTTGAGCACTTCTTGAATTTCAGGATCCTCGATACACCTCAAGTATGGACCTGCAAGAGATTTCCTATACAGAATATCATGTAATAAAATGTATTGTGATACCTTAAGTTTGAAGGACTTCGGATTCTCTGTGGTTGAAATTTCTCCATCTTGGATGTATTTTTTGATTGGGAGGATCCAGGATCCTTTACTATTTGAGGATGATGGATCCCAAAGTACAATCTGTTTGCCAGTTGTTATCTCCCCAACTTCTTGTTCTCCTATTGCTGGCGAGAGTATCTGGATGATTGGGATCTTGGTATCTTCTGGAATCTTCAAGGATGAGGCTAAATTCGCCAAAGAATCTGCCTCGGCATTCTCTTCCCTTGGGACCTGATCAATACTAAACAATTCGAAGGATTTTGCTAATTCCTTCACAACATCAAGATATTTGATTAGTTTTTCACCTTTAACAATGTATGAGCCATTAAAGTGGTTAGCAATCAACAATGAATCTATATATATTTGAAGATACCTTATCCTCATGCATTTAGCTAATTGCAAACCTGCGATCAGAGCTTCATATTGTGCCTCATTATTTTTCGCTAGGAACTCACAGGCTATAGACTGGGGTAATATGTTCCCTTGTGGCGATTTCAGTAGGATACCCAATCTTGTTCCTCTTACATTGTAAGCTCCATCTGTGAAGAGGATCCAAGGATCCTTGGTTTCTTCTAGTTGCTGGACTTCTAAATAAGCTTCCTTTTGCATGTCACTATTGAAATCAGCCACAAAGTCTGCTTGTGCTTGCGATTTGATAGTCGTTCTAGGTTCATACTGAATGTCATATGCACTCAACTTCACAGCCCACTTGGCCATCCTTCTTGTTAATTCTGGTTTTCTAAGCACATTCTTAACAGGATAATTAGTTCTTAAAATAATAGTATGTGTTTCAAAGTAATGTCTCAATTTAGTGAAAGCCATAATAAGTGCAAGAATTAATTTTTCTAAATGAGAATACCTGGCTTCCGCATCAAAAAGACTTTTACATACATAATAAACGGGATGTTGTTCACCTTCATGATCCTTAACGAGGACGACACTTACTGCATTACCTGAAATCGCTAAGTATAGATATAAGGATTCTCCATCCACAAGCTTCATCAGAGTTGGTGCTGAGAATAAGTAATCATTTAAGGCTTTTAGGGCGACTGCATGCTTCTCCGTCCACTCGAACTTATTGTTTTTCCTAAGAATGTCGTAGAAATCTTTGCACTTCTCGGAGTATCTGGAAATGAATATGTTGAGTGCAGCTATTCTTCCCGTCAATCTCTGGACATCCTTAGCATTCACAGGGGATTTTAGATTGATGATGGCTTCTATCTGTTCGGGGATCGATTCTATCCCTCTTTTGGCCACCATGTATCCTAGGAATTTCCCAGCTTTGACACCAAAATGGCATTTTGATGGATTCAGCTTCATATTGTACTGATCTAAGATGTTGAAAGCTTCTTCCAGATATCTGAGATGATCCTCTGCCCTTTTTGATTTCACCACCATATCATCTATGTAGACCTCCATAGTGTTGCCTAACTGATCCTTGAACATCATGTTGACTAATCTTTGATATGTTGCCCCTGCATTTCTTAGTCCGAATGGCATAGCAATATAACAGTATATGTCGGTAGGAGTCATGAACGCGGTATCCTCTTGATCAAATGGTTCCATCTGAATTTGTTGAAATCTAGAGGAAGCATCCATAAAGGTGAGTATCTCATGTCCTTTCATTGCATCCACCATGGAATCTATATGTGGTAACGGGAAAGGATCCTTGGGGCATGCCTTATTTAAATCAGTAAAATCGACACACACCCTCCACTTTCCATTCTTTTTAGAAACAACAACCACATTAGCTAACCATCGATGGTACTTAACCTCTCTGATCATACCGACCTTAAGAAGTTTTTCAACTTCTTCTTGTATGATCGCGTTCCTCTCAGGAGCGAATTTTCTTCGCTTCTGATGGACGGGTTTAACAGATAAATCAAGGCCTAACTTGTGAGTAATTACCTCCTTAGAAATACTTGTCATGTCTGAATGTTTGAAGGCAAAGGTAGACTTTCTTCGCTTCAGGAAGGATACTATATCCTCCTCGATCTCATTGGGGATATTGGATCCTAGGAACAATTTCACATCTGGATCCTTGGGATCCAAGGGCACCTCTTTTATATCTTTCTCCCGAGCTTCCAGCACGTCCCTAGGATGTTGTTGTGGTTGCTATACTATTGTCTGTTTGGTTGTGGGCTTCATAGATGAAGAATAATAGTTCTTGGCTTCCACCTGATTACCATCTATCCTTACTACTCCCCAAGGAGTTGGAAGTTTAATGCATTGATGGTAAGTAGAAGCTACCGCCTTCATCCCATGTAGCCAAGGTATGCCTAAAATAACATTGCAACAAGAAAGGTTATCAATAACACAGAATTTTTGGTAAGAATTTAACTTTTCGATGTATATTGGGAGTTTGATGTCCCCTAATGTCTTCTTGGTTTCGCCACTGAAGCCAACTAACACCGACGTTCTCGGGATGAACTCTGAATCCTGGATGTTCATCTTCTGAAGGACATCGTGTTGGATGATGTTGACCGAGCTTCCACCATCGACTACGATCCTGCGTACATAATGGTTAGCAATAAACAAAGTAACAATCAAACCGTCATGATGTGGATCCTGGATGCTTGATTTATCTTCTTCATCAAAGAAGATCCTTTTGTCAGTCGTCAAAGTGGTAGATATAACCGGTCGTTCCCCGTTATCCAACTTGGTCTCCTTGGCCAGCCTTTTAGCTGCGGAGAAGAATGTTCCACATATGTCTGAGCCACCGAAATTGAAGTTGATTACTTGAGCATCTGGTGGGGGCAGAGTTGCTTCTTGAGGAACCTCTTCAGGATCATGGATCCTGGACTTTTTTCTTCCCAACAATTCCTTAAATTGGCCCTTACTCAGGAGGTATCCGATTTCCCTCCTCAAAACGATGCAATCGTCCGTCATGTGGCCAAAATCCTCATGGAAAGCACACCATTTGTATCTGTCTCTGAAGGTGGTTGACTTCTTGTTCTTTCGGGGCCACCTTGCCTTCTCCCATAGATCTTTCATGGCACAACTCAAGCCATGGGTATATACGGAGAAGCAATATTCTGAGATGCTGGGGTAATCTTCATCATCATCTCTTTCTTCAACTGCTCGAACGTTTTGATTGTTGAATTTGGAGTATGTCTTCGAGTTGTTGTTTCTGAATGAGGATCCCTTATTCTTGTCAGGGGATTCTTGCTTCGTTTGAGCCCCTAACCGTTCTTGGATCCTTTTGTCGTCTTCCAGCCATATGAACCTTAGTGCTATGTTCCTTGACTTTATCTAAAGACCTGCAAGGAGTCATCAAAAGATCATCATAAAAGGGGGAGCCCCTCTGAACTCCCATCTTGAATGCTTCAACAGCAGTAGCCATGTCAAGATTGGGGATTTCCAGAGCTTCCCTGCCAAACCTTGTAACAAAATCTCTAAGGGATTCATCACTAGGTTGGATAACTCGATATAGATCACTAGTTAACTTCTCAAATTTCCCACTACAGGAAAATTGACTATTGAATAAGTTAACTAAGAGTGAAAATGAAGTAACATAAAAGGGAGGAAGACTTAGCAGCCATTTTAAAGAAGCACCTGATAGTGTGGCTCCGAAACCATTGCACAGACAAGCCTCCTTGAGCCTTTCCAGAATCGGGTTGATTTCCATCCATTCCCTGTATTGAGCTACGTGCTCCTCAAGATCAGTGGTCCCGTCATACACTTTCATGTAGGGGGGTTTGAAAGTGTTTCGGGATCTCCGCGTCACAGATCGGTGGAGCAAATCTGGACGGTTTATGGTGTAAGGCCCCGTTACCGGTGCCCTACTTTGGACGTTGGATTTACTCATAAACACAGTTCATAATATCAGAGTTAATAAAAAGAAACGTTCGCGGAATATTAAAACATTCAAACTATAATATTACATAACCATCCATTCTTTTCTTAACGGGCATTCACAACATTTAAGCATAAAATATTGTCTTTAAAATAACATAACATTTCTTGGGATGCCAGCTTCTTCAAGTTCATGCCATGTGCTCCCCCTTTTTATGTAATATTATGGTTTGAATGTTTTAATATTCCGAGAACGTTTCTTTTTATTAACTCTGATATTATGAACTGTGTTTATGAGTAAATCAAATATGTTCACATACTTGCACACATGCCCGAAGGTGTGTACATTATTCATACTTTATTTTACTTGCATAACTATCCATACTAAATAAAGAGCCTTCCGCCCTATAACCTCACAGATATTATAAGGGTATGGTCCCCAACATCACATATATTATAAGGGTCTGGTCCATACCATCATAGATATTATAAGGGTCTAGTCCTTACCCTCACAGATATTATTGGGGTCTGGTACCTATCCTCACAGATATTATTAGGGTCTGGTCCCTTTATTTCATGCAGCCGTACCATACCTGTTCTTACATATTGTTCTTGACAATAAGTGCAATCTCCGAAGAGCTTTTACGTACCATCAACATATCATACATACATTATTCACACATCATATATATTCATACGTACATCATTCATACATCATACATATCAATCATACCTTTAACTACCACTTGACAGCACATGCAATATCCGAAGATCTTTCACGCACCGTCAAGCAATCATTATACGTAAATCATACAACGCATACACTTACCACCTAAGTTAAGTGTATTAACTATCACGTCGAGTATGCACACAGCCCCGAAAACATAACAAGGAAGTGGGGCAAGAAACTCACCTTAATGCGGTTGTGTACCGTTTACGTTCTTTCCCCTCTTTAGCTGTGCACGACTAATTGTATAACAATTACGCATATTAATTACTATCACTATCCATATCGTATTTCTAGTCCAATTATAACCCTCAACGAACGGGGGTCCGGGGGCAGCACCCTTGGCAGCGGGGTCTAGGGGCGGCAACCCCTAGCAGGGTCTAAGGGGCAGAGCCCCTGGCTGGGGTCGAGCTGCCAGGTCAGCTCGGAAAAATTTTATTTCCATTAACTGTCTTATCACATTTTTCCATTAGAATTTTGAATCATTAATTAATTGGCTAACTTGAAAGTCCAAGGGCTTCTTTGTAATTAAATCATTCTCTTTCTAAGTCCAGGGATTGTTCTTGTCATTATGTTAAACTTCTAATTCGTTACATTATTCTTAACAAATCAAGTTGTCATACGAACTGGTTCTTGTAATGAATTGAACCCTCTAACTAACTGGACTCTTAACGAATCAGTCCATAGCGAACCCTTCCAGGTAACGAATCGGCCCATCTAATTCGTTATCTTCTTCTAACGAACTGGCTATAACGAACCAAGGGTGATTCGTTATCTTTTCCCCTCAACGAATTGAACACGAACTGAAGCTAGTTCGTTATGCTCCCTTAGACGAATCAGCTAGGGAATCACCTCTAGTTCGTTAACTTCCTGTTAGTGAACTAGGGTTAGGTCAGAGAATGTCAGAAACATTCTCTAACATTCCCTTCCTCGTACACGCCGCCTTTCCGGTGCCACCACCGGAAAGCCGCCGGAAAAGCGCGGATTCACCGAAAAAACGAGTTTTAACTCGTTTTTTCACCGTTTTTTGTCCCGTTCGATCCGGATCTGAGCTAGGGTGACCCCTAAGCTCATCATAGGTTCGGTTTATACCCGATTCTACCCGGATCTCGTGACTTAAATGGTTTAACGGTGTCGGCTCGTCGTTTCGTGACTATAACTAACGGGTTTAAGCTCATACAATATCATACTATCATTACCTTGGATCGGGATCGGTTTTTCCTCTTGATTTTGGCTAAGATTAGGAGAGGATTAGAGAGAAGGCTTAAGTGTGTGTTTTGGATGGTTATGGAATATGTGTAAATGAGGAATTAAATGGTGTTTATGGTTTATATATTTATGAATCATGGGCTTAAGCCCATGGTCTTTCCTCCTTTCTTCCAACCCAAGTCCATAACTCATCTTCATTTAACCAACACAAGCCCAACTCATATTCTATTTATCTAAACCGATAACGACCCACTATAAAATAGACGAAATTCATTTCATTATTATAACCCAAAAGTAGGATGTTACAAGTCTTCCCTCCTTAAAGAGGTTTCGTCCCCGAAACCTATCTATTACTAAAACAATTCTGGATAAAACTTGCGCATCTCTTCCTCAACTTCCCATGTAGCGTCCGATCCCTTGCGTGCTTCCATATCACTTTCACTAGGGGTATAACCTTGTGACGGAGTTGCTTTTCCTTGCGATCAACTATCTCGATTGGTTGCTCAATGTAGTTCAACTGTTCATCAACCTCAATGTCCATTAATGGCACGTGCGACGTGTCATCAGCCAGACCTTTTTTCAGATGAGAAACATGGAAGGTTGAGTGAATTCCTTCTAACTCTTCTGGCAAATCTAACTTGTAAGCCACTTCACCTACTCGCTCTAAAATCTTAAACGGTCCAATGTACCTCGGACTCAACTTTCCCCTCTTCCTAAAACGAATAATACCTTTCCAAGGCGAGACCTTGAGCATCACATTGTCACCAACGTTAAACTCAATCGGTCATCGCCGCTTATCAGCATTCAACTTATGTCTGTCTTGAGCAGCTTTCATTCTTGCCTTAATCTGATCAAACTTTGAAGAAGTTTCTTGAACAACTTCCAAACTTCCCATCTCCTTTTGGCCAATCTCTCCCCAACATACCGGAGTTCTGCAGCGTCTTCCATATAACATCTCGAATGGTGCCATACCAATACTTGAATGGTAACTGTTGTTGTAGGAGAACTCTGCTAGATGCAGATGATCATCCCAACTTCCACCAAAGTCTAAAACACAAGCACGCATCATATCCTCAAGGGTTTGGATCGTCTTTTCAGATTGTCCATCTGTTTGAGGATGATGCGCCGTATTGATGTTCAATCTCGTTCCCATGGATTCATGGAACTTCTTCCAAAACCTAGAAGTAAAACGAGTTCCTCTATCAGACACAATCGATAACGGTACTCCATGCTTGGATACAACCCCTCTAATGAACAAGCTTGCTAACGTTTCTGACGAGATAGCCTCTCGTATAGACAGAAAGTGAGCACTCTTGGTCAATCGGTCCACAATCACCCAGATGGTATCATGATGCTTAGCTGTACGGGGTAGCTTAGTTATGAAATTCATGGTGATGTGTTCCCATATCCATTCAGGTATCTCCAAGGGTTGCATCCTTCCATAAGGCTTTTGATGTTCGGCTTTGACTTGTAAACAAGTTAAGCACTTACTGGCATAATCTACTACATCATTCTTCATTCCCGGCCACCAATAATCTCTTTTCAAATCTTGGTACATCTTTGTAGTTCCTGTATGAATAGAATACCTTGACTTATGAGCTTCATCTAAGATTCGACCTTTGAGATCTCCATGGCGTGGAATCCATATACGGTCAAACCTAGTCTTAACACCATGCGTGTTTTCCATCAACTCGTCTTGCTGACCGAAAATCCTTTCTTTCTTTACTAGCCCTTCATCCACCAGCACCTCTGCTTGCACTTTGATGATTTCTTCAAAGAGGCTTGAGTTCATAATCAGTTTGTACGACTACACTGTTGCTAGGACTTCCTCATTCTTACGGATAAGCGCATCGGCGACCACATTAGCTTTACCAGGATAGTACTTAATATTGCAGTCGTAATCCTTTATCAATTCTAGCCACCTTCTCTACCTCATGTTCAATACCTTCTGCTCAAAGAAGTACTTTAAACGTTTATGATCCGTATAAATGGTACACTTAGTAGCATAAAGATAATGCCTCCATATCTTAAGAGCATGCACTACTGCTGCTAACTCTAAGTCATGCGTCGGATAAGTACCCTCATGGACTTTCAACTGTTTAGACGCGTAAGCTATCACTTTTCCTCGTTGCATCAACACGCAACCTAACCCACGATGCGAAGCATCGGTACAAACAACCAAATCCTCGTCACCATCGGGTAGAGAAAGGATTGGAGCTTGTGTGAGTCTTTTCTTTAACTCCTGAAAAGCCTCTTCTTAAAACTTACCCCAACTGAATACTATCGACTTTCGGGTCACACCAGTCAACGGTGCGGCTATCTTGGAGAAACCTTCGATGAATCTCCTATATTAGCCAGCTAACCCTAAGAAGCTTCGTATGTCAGTCGGATTCTGCGGGGTCTTCCAACTTGTTATCGCCTCAATATTTGCTGGGTCCACTGAAATCCCTTCTGGATTAATTACATGACCTAGAAATTGCACTTCTCGTAGCTAGAACGCGCATTTCGAAAACTTAGCGGACAACTTCTCTTTCTTCATAACTTCCAACACTTCTCTCATATGCTCGGCATGGTCAGACTCACTTCTTGAATAAATCAATATGTCGTCAATGAAAACGATAACTGACTTTTCCAACATCGGCCGGCACACCCTATTCATCATGTCCACAATGTTGCGGGAGCATTCGTTAGACCGAATGACATTACGAGGAACTCGTAGTGTCCATACCGCGTCCGGAACGCTGTTTTTTGGTAGTCTGTCTCTATTACTTTCAGCTGATGATACCCTGATCTAAGATCTATTCGTGAGAACCAACTTGAACCTTGAAGTTGGTCAAACATATCATCAATCCTTGGCAAAGGATATCTATTCTTTACCGTAAGCTTGTTCAACTCGCGATAGTCTATGCACATTCTCATACTTCCATCCTTCTTCTTCATGAACAATATTGGCGCGCCCCAAGGGGAAACGCTTGTCCTTATGAAACCTTTGTCGAGGAGTTCTTGCAATTGGGACATCAACTCTTTCATCTCAGACGGTAAGCTGCTTTCGTGACAGGCTGGGCTCCTGGTATTAAGTCTATCTGGAATTCTATCTCACGCTCCGGTGGCAACCCCGGAAGATCCTCAGGGAATACTTATGGGTAGTCGCACACGATAGGAACATCTTTCATTTCTTTCGTCTCGGCCGTAGCGTTGAAAACATACACCAGGTAGGCAACACACCCTCGCCTTAATAACCCTTCGGCTTTTATCATCGAAATGACGTTAAACCCTGAACTTTCCTTATCGCCATAAACCGTCACAGCACTACCATCCAAGGACTTTAGCTTTATTATCCTACTCTTACATACGATATGAGCTTCGTATTCAGACAACCAATCCATCCCCAAAACTACATCGAACCCTCCTAAGGTCATAACATACAGAGTAACAGGGAACTCATGTCCCTCTAATTCTATCTTACAATTCTTAACCATTTTCATTATTTTCACCGAGGTGTCACTAGCGGTTTCTACTATGAATGTTTCAGACACTAGGCAACATTTCATTTTAGCTAGTTTACTAAATGTCGTAGCTACAAAACTTCTATTCGCAACCGAATCAAATAATACTGAAGCAGAAATACCATTTACTAAGAACGTACCAGTCACAACTTCAGGAATCTGCCTAGCTTGTTCCTGGGTCAGCATGTAGGCTCTAGTTCTCGGCCTCGATTGATCAACATCCTTCTTTCCACTACCTCTAGCCTCATCATTGGTACACTCTCTTTCCATATGGCCTGTCTTGCCACATTTATAACATGCTGGCTTCACACTGAACTCATTGGCATAATGCCCTACCTTCCCACACTTATAACACGCATTGGACCCCATCCTGCATTCCCCACCATGAGCCTTTCCACATTTGGTACAAACATAAGAACTTCTACTCCACTTGCACTCACCACCGTGCATCTTCCCGCAGGTCTTACACGACCTCTTCTCCCAAACTCTCGGTTGTTTGTTCTTGGGGTTCCACAACAGAGTACCTGGTCGTTTAGCAGCAGCGACCCACTTCTTATCCTTCTTCTCTTCCACTGCCACTTCTTCTGTCGACAAGTCCTCATAAACCATTTCTGGGAGCCCTACAGCAGAATCAAAAGTGCCTAGCCTACCAGCCTTGACCAAGACGCGAACATTCTGCGGCAGTCCCCTAAGGTAACATTTGATCCGCTTAGCCTCAGTGTTCACCATGTCTGGCACCAGTCTAGACAGGCGGTTGAATTCAGCAGTGTATTCGCGGTGTGTCATCTTGCCCGCATTCAGACTCAGAAATTTCATTTCAACCCTTTCAACCTCAGCATCAGCACAGAATCGCTTCATCAGCAATTCCTTCAGATCATCCCATCTCAAAGCCTTGATCTCTTCTCGACTATTCCTCTGCTCAACCGACTCCCACCAGTACTTTGCCTCATCACCGAATGATTGTGTAGCATAACCCATAGCTTGATCGGGACGGCCTTCGCTAATTCGGATAATCTTGTCCATCGCGGTTATCCATTGGAGAGTAGCGATTGCGTCTCCCAATCCAGTTAGCTTCGGTGGGTCACATCCCTTGAAGGACTTATAGTTACACCCACATCGACCCCTCTTCTTATCACCAACCTTCACTGACTTGACCACACTTGATTCTTCCCTCTCCCCTTCATCATCCTTTTTACCATCTCCTTCCGCCCTTTCAGCGGTTCCTTCACGGCCTCCAGCAGACTTCTCAGGATTCATGTTTTTCACAGCAGCTGCTACCGCTTGAGCAATGGCAGTTTGAATTACGGGATCCAGTTGAACTCCCTCGTTGTTACTTGGATTTCCACCAGCTGCACTTCCTTCACCTTCATTGTTAGTAGCTGTTTCCACTGACAGTTATCGGACAACGTGTGGCCTACAACGACGTCCCGTACGTCCTCCTCTTCCAGCAACTTTCTTAGCTCTAGCCATTCATATTCTATAAGGAGACATAAAAGTCATCACTTAAGGAACCATTTAGTACAAGGATAGTAAGGCTAACAGGTAATAACAGTGGCCAGCTGTGATTAGATACTCACGTTACTTTTCCGTGTCCTATACACTTCCTCTTATGAGTCTATTTATGCTAGTTCTATTTCTAATAGTTAGACAATCAAACAGTTCATATCATCATATACTCCTATCCCTAGCAATTAAGCTAGCATTCATGCATTATTCTATTTTACACGTGAAGTCAATCACATACTCTACCTTCACTTAGCTTGCTTGAGTGACACATGGCATTCTCGTACTGGAATCCTCTTTCTTTTCTTACTTTTATCCCATTCTGTGCTTGAGTCTAAGCATGTAGGATGCTTAAATCTCTTGAAATTTTCTCTGATACCAACTTTTAAGGCCCCGTTACTGGTGACCTACTTTGGACGTTGGATTTACTAATAAACACACTTCATAATATCAGAGTTAATAAAAAGAAACATTCGCAGAATATTAAAACATTCAAAACATAATATTACATAACCATCCATTCTTTTCTTAACAGGCATTCACAACATTTAAACATAAAATATTGTCTTTAAAATAACATAACATTTCTTGGGATGCCAGCTTCTTCAAGTTCATGCCATGTGCTCCCCCTTATGCAAGCTGCCTCAATCTACTCACCTGCGTGCATACTAAAAGTCAGCTACGCTGAGTGAGTTCTAGTTAATCATATGACATACAATTTGTTCACATACTTGCACACGTGCCCGAAGGTGTGTAAATTATTCATACTTTATTTTACTTGCATAACTATCCATACTAAATAAAGAGCCTTCCGCCCTATAACCTCACAGATATTATAAGGGTATGGTCCCCAACATCACAGATATTATAAGGGTCTGGTCCCTACCATCACAGATATTATAAGGGTCTGGTCCCTACCCTCACAGATATTATTAGGGTCTGGTCCCTATCTTCACAGATATTATTAGGGTCTGGTCTCTTTATTTCATGCAGCTCTACCATACCTGTTCTTACATACTGTTCTTGACAATACGAACAGTCTCCGAAGAGCGTTCACGTACCATCAACATATCATACATACATTATTCACACATCATATATATTCATACGTACATCATTCATACATCATACATATCAATCATAACTTTAACTACCACTTGACGGCACATGCAATATCCGAAGATCGTTCACGCACCGTCAAGCAATCATCATACGTAAATCATACAAGGCATACACTTACCACCTAAGTTAAGTGTATTAACTATCACGTCGAGTATGCACACAGCCCTGAAAACATAACAAGGAAGTGGGGCTAGAAACTCTCAACGAATGGGGTCCGGGGGCGGTTGCGTTCACCGTTTATGATTATATCCCTCTTTAGCTGTGCACGACTAACTGTATAACAATTACGCATATTAATTACTATCACTATCCATATCGTATTTCTACTCCAATTATAACCCTCAACGAATGGGTTTCGGGGGCAGCACCCTTGGCAGTGGTGTCGGTTGTCGTTTCGTGACTATAACTAACGGGTTTAAGCTTATACAATATCATACTATCATTACCTTGGATCGGGATCGGTTTTTTCTTCTTGATTTCGGCTAAGATAAGGAGAGGATTAGAGAGAAGGCTTAAGTGTGTGTTTTGGATGGTGTATGGAATATGTGTAAATGAGGAATTAAGTGGTGTTTATGGTTTATATATTTATGGATCATGGGCTTAAGCCCATGGTCTTTCCTCCTTTCTTCAAACCCAAGTCTATAACTCATCTTCATTTAACCAATACAAGCCCAACTCATATTCTATTTATCTAAACCGATAACGACCCACTATAAAATAGACGAAATTCATTTTATTATTATAACCCAAAAGTAGGATGTTACACATGGCTTCCTTCCGGTATCTCAGGAATAAGACGGATTACCCCTGCTACGCTGGATATCATATCCTTGAGCTTTTGCAGTTCCTTAGCCATAGCTTGGTTAATACCTGCATCCTGCACGGAACCACGGTTAGCATTTAAGGATATAGGATCATGTATGTTACCTCCTTGTCGGTTGAAGGTTGGTATTCCAGCAGAGTAGCTGAGGTATGAAGTGTCTGCTACAGGAGTTGGTCCACCAGTAGCGATAGTCTGCATAGGGATAATATCTCCTTCATGAACTTCTGAAGATCTCCGATGCTGAACCCCTGGGGATCCTTGATCCTGGAAGAAGGATCCTTGATTATGGAGAAAGGATCCAAGTGGTTGAGAGTTGAAGGATCCTTGAATATATGATCCGTAGGACCCTGGTTTAAAGATCAATGGTCCTTGCTGAAAGGTTGAGGATCCTTGATCTAGCTGACCCATGGACCCCGGTTGAAGGATGGATGATCCTTGCTGAAAAGTTGAGGACCCTTGAGCTAGCTGACCCATGGACCCCGATTGAAGGATAGATGATCCTTGCTGAAAAGTTGAGGATCCTTGAGCTAGCTGACCCATGGACCCCGTTGAAGGATGGATGATCCTTGCTGAAAAATTGAGGATCCTTGAGATAGCTAACCCATTGACCCCAGTTGAAGGATGGATGATCCTTGCGCATGTTGAGCCAAGGATCCTGGAGTAGTAAAATCCAGCATCCTAGGCACTAGAGGGGTCTGATCCTCTGATGGCCTCTTAGTCCTCTTGAGATCTTCTATCTCCCGAAGGATCCTCTGGTTAGTCTTGTTTTGTTGTTCCATGTATGCTTTGACCTGCGAAAACATATTAGAAACATCATTGTTAGTATTAACTATAGAAGTGGCAGCAGTAGTTTTCGAGCTCTGGAAGACTGGTAGTTGCGTCTTGTTTCCAGCAGCAGCAGCACTTGGTGCTCTCGTCAATGGAGGAGGCATCAGTGGCAAAGTTCTTGAGGATAGAGGAGCCGAAGATGGCATGGTTGATGAAGCAGAGGTTGACTGAGAGGCCATTGAAAGTGATATAGGCAGTGAAAAGTTGAATATTGATAAGGTGATTTCTGGATTATAGCACCAATTGCCCCACGGTGGGCGCCAAATTGTTTTGGACAAAAATCGGATAAGGATAATATATCCAAATATGTTATGTGAGGTTTAGTTCTAAAATGATAACAATGATTATATGAACGAAATAAGGATGAACACCGTGATTTGTTACGAGGAAAAACCCCTTGATCTCGATTAGATCAAAGAAAAAAAACCCCGGGTGATGACAACTCGTCAATCACCACTTTATTAATATATAAAATGGTTACAAAGTGTTGGAGATATCGATCATTATTACAATAACGCTAAGTGTGAGCGCTCAGAATTATCGATTGCTCAAGAGTGTGGTGTATAGTATATGTGTTTTCTAACTGATCTTTATCTCGATTATAAACAAAAAATATAATTAACTAATTCCCTACTTTTATGCCACCACTCCTCTAGCCGTTCATCATCATTTACCACGTGCGGAAGTCCTCTAGTAGCGCAAGATTAGGATGACTCGGTCTTCCAGCTATTATATCTAACAAACACAACACCATCCAAAAACAACTATTAGTAAACATATAATACTAAGAATCCTTGATTCTTTACAATCCGGAACATATCGTAAGGATAAGTGATCCACAGACTGATCAAGGATAGCGGATCCTCAGCATAAATTCTATGCCCTAACTATAATCATCCAAGAGTTGTTTAAAATAGGTTTTGTTGCACACTCACTTGACAAGTAATTAACCGATTTTATTTGAAGAACATCAAAAATATGTTTTCACAACATTGTCAACATTCCCATTTTAAGATGATCAATTACTACTAATACTTCATTAGGATTCACTAGTACAAAATTGGGCTTCGGTGACACACAAAAATCGTCACTGTAGGTAGTTAGTGACGATTTTTTTTACGCTAAATATGTCACCAAGGTCGCGCCATTGTAGATGTTGTTTGGTGACACACAAAAAATCGTGACTGTAGCATATAAAAATCAGTCACCATAGATGTTTTGGATAAAAATCTTTTAAGGATCAAGTATCCAAATCTGTTAAGTGAGGTAAGGTACTAACTTGATAATAACAAGTGTGTAATCGGAATATTAGTGAACACAAAGGTTTGATCACGAGGGAAAAAGCCCTTAACCAAAATAGTCTTACTTCGGTCAAAACTTATCAAGGTAATCTTTGGTAAAATAACTCCGGTCAAGGATTAATAAGATAATCTTTGGTCGGATTACTTTAGTCAATGATCAACAAGGTAACCTTTGGTCGATGAGTTTATGATTATCGTGGTCTCCGGCACAAAAAACCCCCGGACGGTGAAAACTATCACCTTCGATTATATTAATAGAACGAAAGGTGGATACAAGTGTAGTGGAGAATACGATCGAGGTTACAGAGTATGCTAGTGTGTAGAGAGTATTAATTTCTGCTCTAGTGTGTGTGTAAGTACATGTGTTTTCCTACTCGATCATACTCAAATATATAAGGAAAAATTAATTAACAAACTTAACAACTTCATCCTATAAATCCGTTAGTCTTCCATTCCTCACCAACGTGCTCTTTGACCACGTGCTGATAGCCACTCACTAGCGAAAAAAGCGGTAGACTAGGTCTAGATACCGTTGTTATTGTTTAAACGTCAATCTTCTAGAGAGTTCGTCCATAATCAGCTATGTTGAATTAGGATCCTAGATCCATGTTCCAACTATAGGATGTCCCATGAAGATAATTGATGCAAGTTCGTCTTAAAGTTGATATACCTGTCTAACACATCGCAATCATTAGTAAACAAACAATACCGAGGATCGTCGATCCTTTATATCCTGATGTATATTTCAAGGATAAACTATCCATAAGACAGTCAAGGATAAAGGATCCTCAGTATAAAAATCGTGACCTAACAATAGAGTAGAGGTGTCACTATAGACCATTGATTTTTGTTCCAATTTTTTCAAATAATGTAAATATAAACCCTTTTCAGTGACACATGTTTTTTTGGTTAGTGGCAATATATCAACAATTGGTCACATGATTTTTTTTTTCAATGTGACGTTTTGCTTGAAATTGGTCACATTACACTATGTTCAGTGTGACTATTGGTTGGTATTTGATCACATTAGAAACCAAATTGTTAATAAAAGTTGTGACTATTACATACCTTCTAGTGACATAACACAAATGAAAATGTGACCTAAAACGTTTAATATAAACGTGTCTTATTTTAAGTGTCACTGTTGTGTATCCTTTAGTCACACTAACTTTGAAAATTTCTTGTTACATTTCCATTTAGTGACATATATTACGTAGTTACATGACCCTAACACACTTGTTGTCACACTATTATTAAATAAATGTAAGTTTTTATGTATTTTAGTGACAAATAGTTTTGAACAGTGTGACTATATGTAGTTAGTTATCACACAATTGTTAATCTAAGTTGTGACTATTACATACCTTCTAGTGACATAACACAAATAAAAATATGACCTAAAACGTTTTATATAAACGTGTCTTATTTAAGTGTCACTGTTGTGTATCCTTTAGTTACACTAAGTTTGAAAATTTCTTGTTACATTTACATTTAGTGACATATATTACGTAGTTACATGACCCTAACACACTTGTTGTCACACTATTATTAAATAAATGTGAGTTTTTTATGTATTTTAGTGACAAATAATTTTGAACAGTGTGACTATATGTAGTTAGTTATCACACAATTGTTAATCTAAGTTGTGACTATTACATACCTTCTATTGACATCCGTAGTCTCTGCCTTACGGCTCCTATTATGCCATTTTCATATTCTTCTCGTTGAGAAACCCAAAATTCATATATTATGGATTCTGTAACTCATTTTCTAGCCCCGGGTATGCCCGTTTTACTTTAGATGCGCATAATCACTTCCAAACATCATTTTCTTTATAAAATCTTCATTCCAACTCCGTTATTCTCCCTGTTTGCAGCCACGTATTCGTATTTAAGTTCTTTATCATATAATATATCATTAATTTCATTTCCACCGCATCATAAATGCTCCAAATTAGTTCCGTAAAGCTCTGCACACCTGTAAGCATTAAACCAGTCAAAGTATTCGTGCTTGATATATAAAAACACTTAACATACACGAAAAAAAAAACTTAAAACACATTCTTTTACGCACACATCACCTATCCTTCATTCCATAAACCAAGTACATCATGTGGTGGCGTTGATAGCCGAAAGACAAGGGTACATGCATCAATCGGCGGTATCCCAATGGTTGAGTTTTATGTGCCTTATGTCCAAGGCTTGAGCTGGGGTGTCACCGGAAGCTTCCTCTCTATTCCTAAAGGGTAGAGGTAAGGTTGTCTACATCTTACCCTCCTCAGACCCTACCATAACTTTGCTATTGGTGAGATATACTGAGTACGATGATGATGATACGCATATTTTTTGTAACACAATGCGTTCTTAAAAACTTGCATTTATATGAAATTGAATGTTTCATCATTTATCTTTAAAAATCACGTTTAACATCCTTTTCATATATTTTTTATAACACAATGCATTCTTAATAACTTTATTTACTATTTTAAAAATGACAATTTACACTTGCCTTTAAATGGTCAAATCTTTAATTTTTATTATTGTTTTCGTTTTTGATTTTTTTTTTCTTTATACATTTGTTTCATTTTCTTTCTTTTATTCTTTCCGGTACTCATTTTTATTATAACTTATTCAAAAACCAAATCATAAATTATTATTATTTTAAGTATAACTTTCACTAAATACTTTTAAAAAGTTAGGAACTTAAAAGTTAAAACCACCAAATTTATCAGACACATATCCAACCATGCATATCGAGTAGGAAATTGAGTTAAACAATCTAATTGACCATCATGTGGATCTTGCTAAGTCAAAAACTTTTAAAACATGCAACCAAGACTAGAAACCTCAAGTACCTGAACATATATCTATCTTCTCATCATCAATCTTATAAACACGGATTAGTATTGATTCAAAAAAAGAGCTTAAAACTTCTTTTCTTTATGAAAGTTTTTGTTCATGATTCAAAAGAAAAACATGTATAAAAAATGCCCCGGACACTTAACAATTAAACCAACATACAATATGAAGCCATTTAAAATTGGCTGCAGCACCTAAATTATTAAGCAGCTCAGAATCAGCGCTCGTGAAAAACAATTTGGCCAAACCACATGGACTAAAATAGAACTTTACTCTTCTTTGAATTATAAAGATGTGAATGAGGATACACAATTGGTTGGGAAAGCTCTAAGAAAAAAACATAATTTTACGAATACATTTTAGGAGTTACTAATAATAGACTGTCTATAGTTATAACCAACGTGAATAAATCACTAAAATAGTTAAAATGTATTAATTTATCATGTGTTAATCACTTAAGGTGGTTGATGACGCAAGTATGCTACCGCGACTCAGCGGAAACAATAAAAACGAAAGGCAGTAACAAGAACTTTGGTCGGACATGACATGACATATAGATGTACAAAGAATACATGAAACAACGTATGGGTGATTCATAGATGGACCATAACATCTAGAAAAGCATAAACAAACCGTAATTGGTTATATCTCTTCTAACATCACGTGAACACAATACTCTCGGCCTATAACTACCAAAGTTAAAAACCCACCTATGGACCAGATAAAAGCGTAAATCGGGTACACTCTAGTCTAGTCATGGCTTGCGACAAGTCAAGAGTGATCGATGTAGAAATGTCAATCAAAAACATTTATAAAATACCTTTACTATCTAGGGCAAGTAAGGTGTCGAATCCATAGGAAATCAGTGGAAAGTGCAAGTGAAACTATAATTTTATTATAAAATAATTAAAGTGGGTAGACAATGTCAAACGGTTTAAACCAACGTGAATAAATCACTAAAATAGTTAAAATGTATTAATTAATCACGTGTTTAATCACTTAAGGTGGTTGATGACGCAAGTATGCTACCGGATTAAGTGGAAACAATAAAAACAAAAGGCAGTATCAAGAACTTTGGTCGGATATGACATGACGTATAGATGTACAAAAAATACATGAAACAATGTATGGGTGATTCATAAACGGACCATAACATCTAGATAAAGCATAAACAAACCATAAATGGTTATATTTCTTCTAAAATCACATGAACACAATACTCTCGGCCTATAACGACCAAAGTTAAAAACCCACCTATGGACCAGATAAAAACGTAAATCGGGTAAACTCTAGTCTGGTCATGGCTTGCGACAAGTCAAGAGTGATCAATGTAGAAAGGTCAATAAAAAATATTTATAAAATACCTTTACTAGCTAGGGGAAGTAAGGTGTCGAATCCACAAGGAATCAGTGGAAAGTGCAAGTGAAACTAAAATTTTATTATAAAATAATTAAAGTGGACAAATGATGTCAAGCGGTTTAAATGAGTAGTTGGTAAACAATTATATGTAAATAACCAAACTCCAGGGTTCGGGTTTTGAAGCAAGTAAGGAAATTGATAAAGTTCTTTGGACGATTTCTTGTTTAAATATGTAATTTAAAAGACTTCACGATTGGCTATGTTGATCGTCAGAATTGAATCCGAACAATTGATAGATATGAATGAAAATATAGATGATTTTGGTTTTAAGTATTGAAACACAAAATCAATAACATGGTTAATGATGAACGGGTCAAATGAAGAAAGAACTTAATCCTAATTGTTCATGACCACAAATCAATTAACTGACAAAATATTAGCAATCAATTACTAAAAACCATTTAAGCACAAAAGCAAGCACAAAGAATTGATCAACCGAATGATTAACCAAATTCAAATCCAAAGTAAAAGTATAGAATATCAAAACCTAGCATACAACTCAACCCTACACCCGAAGATGGTTATGAAACCTTTAGCCTTGCATCTTGATCTTCTTGATTATGATGATGGAGAAGGATTTCATGGATCAGTCGTGTAATTAGGATGTGTTATGGTGGTGTAATGTGGCCTCTAAGAAGTCCCAAAACTGGTGGAGAATGAATCCTTTCGACCTTAGGGTTTTTCCCTTTAAATATGGCACAAAAATAACAAAAAACCCGTTTTTCATCACACCCGGCTGTAAGCTACGGCGGGGCCACCGTAAGCTACGGCTGAGCTGCCGTAGCCTACGGCCAGTGTAGCGTAGCTTACGGCTGAGCCGTAAGCTACGGTTCATTCCTTTTGCTTTACGTGACCATCAGACCTTAGGGCTGTGGGGTGTAGCCTACGGCTTGCCCTGCTCCAAATCTCCATTTTCTCGTTTCCTATGATCCTTGATCGCTCGGTTAAGCTCCCGATCACCTCTCTTCGTATAATCTCGATTCTTCGATACTTAAACACTCCACATTAGCCCCAAATAAGCTTCGTTAAGCTCCGCACACCTGTAACCACAAACGCACTCAAAGTACTTGTGTTCGCAATATTCAACTAACTAAAACACACGAAATTAAACACATACTCTTACCCACACATCAACGAGGCACGTTTAATGCAATGAAATCATACACCATTAAATGCTTGTTCAAGGACAACAAATTTAGGAAAGCGATGTCAAAATAATATGTCATAGCTCTTGAAATTTCATGCAAATGAGGAAAAATACCACCTATTACCTCATTGAGCACACTATCATCACCTAGTATACTAAAAACATTCTACTAACCAACCAAATACACATTCATTACAAAAAATAGATACCAACTTAACCATTTTACCATCTCATCAATATTTACTTTCACGATTTCACATCTCGTGATGATTAACGGTTTTTTTGTCTAGAAAAATGACTAGCGGTTTGTTTGTCGTCGGAAGCTCAGACGTTACCTTTCCACGTGCTATGGATACGACGTAACAACATCGATTTAACTTTTTGGTGATGATATATTTGCATATTTCTTAAACAAGTTAAAATAAATATATAAATGAAATTTAGAGGTGTGAATTTGAAATCCAATATCCAAAAACACGACAGAAACCTAAATGAAATTTAAGGATTTGGGATTGTTTTATAAATTTGCCTTTTTGCCATAAAAATGTGTATTTAAAGTATTAATATGTAACAAGAATAAATAAATAAATAAAAACTTTTTGGTCAAACAGGGTGTATTCCGGTCTAACCCGTAAATATTCGTGTCGTTTTCGGGTTCACGTGAATAACATGGTTTTCGGCTTTTGGTTGGGTTGGGGTTCACATTTGGGTCGGGTTGTACCTGTCATTTAGTGTTGCACCTGTAATCCCATGACCACGACTAGTTTAAGTTAACGGGTTGTTTTCATAGGCTGACATAACCCGACACAAACGTGAATATGAGAATGTGCCAACTGTTTCTTATTGTCGTTTAGTATTCAAACGTTCTATAAACCTTTTATTTAAATTAATCTAGCGGTTTTGACTTATCCTTTAAATTCGAGCAGGGGTGTTAATCAAACACCCCTACTTAAATTCAAAGTATAAGTCAAAACCGTTATAGTTAAATAAAAGATTTATAGTGTTAGAATACTAAATGACAAAAATAAACAGTTGCAAAATTACCATAGTCACACTCCAAATGGGGTATATAACCAAGTGGAAGTCTTCTGAAAAAGATTTACCACACTAGCGGCACCATTAGAACTTCAAACTTGTTGCTTCCAACCCTTTTTTTCATGAACAGAATATATATATATATATATATATATATATATATATGTGTGTGTGTGTGTGTGTGAGGGGGGATGGTTCATGCGAGAAGTGATATTATAGTGAGAAGTGCGAGCAAGGAATCTGAACCATTAATTGTGTTTAATCAATGGTCCATGATAGGCATGGCAACTTCGTAATTAAAGACAGAACAATATTAAATGGCAACCATTAATTGTGAAATTGTAGTTACCTACACAAAGATATTAGTTTCCCATAGAAGTTTCCTACATTAAAAAGAACATCCTACATTATAGTGTGTAACGTGTGTAGGTAAATATAATGTGTTATATACATATATGTTGTTACATTATTCCATTATTGTAAGATAGATGTGAATGATATAATATTCAATGTATGGTGGTTAATGATGGGTAACTAAAACATAATTTATATTCTCTTACACAGATTGTTAGTTCATTTATACGTAGTTTATATATATAAAGATGTGTAGGTTAACACTATGATCTGTGTAAGTGATACCATGAGCTATTTAATTTCAAATACTTTGATATATATATATATATATATATATATATATATATATATATATATATATATGGGTGGGTTAAATTAAAAAGAAATAGTTTTCTAGGAAGAGTAAAAATAAATCTAGGCCCTTAGATCTAGTGGTTGAGATTGGTAGTTTTCAAAATACCAAATAGTTTCCTACGATCAAGGATTTATTCTACGTAGTTTCCTAACTCTAAATTTTATGCCCTTCCTACTCTTTCTACAAAACTATGTATTTTTATTTTAACCATTTTCTATATATATATATATATGTGTGGGATGGTTCAAGAGAGAAATGATATTATTGCAATAAATGTAATAAATAAATATGAACCACTAGTTTTGTTTAAAGTTTAAAATGCTTAAAGCTAAATAAAGAAAATATTAATTATTCTATTTCTTAATTAAAATTTCTTTCTATCCAAAACTAATTTCTTCCAACTCAATATATTAATATCCATCAACACATACTTACATTATGATGAATAATACCAAATAACTGTTTTACATGTGTTTGGATTAGATATCAACAAAAAGCATACAACCAACACAAAAACGTATAATCTACACTTGTTCTAAGAATAAGACAACATATTAGCTACACACGAAAAACATTTAACCTACACACAAAATTCATCATCAATAAAATACACACGCACACTGAAACATTTAATCTACACACATAAAACATATAACCTACACACGAAAATTTTATCTTACACAAATACGATTTATTCCTACATTAATTTCTTTTCAAAACCAATTTCTTCAAACTCAAAATATCGATATCCATCAACACGTAGTTACATACATTGTGATAAATAATTCAAAAAACTATCTTACAAATGTTTGCATTAAATGTCAATAAAAAATATACAACCTACACAAAAACATATAACCTATACTTATTCTAAGAATAAGAAAACATATAGCTTACATACGAAAAACATATGACCTACGCATGTGTAAGGTATATGTATCTTTGTGTAGTTTATATAATTGTTGATGTCAAATTACATATGTAAGTTATATGCTTTTTGTATGTTGTACGTTTTCATTGCTCAAAACAAGTGTATGTTATATAACTTTGTGTTGTATATTAGTAGTTTACATTTATTGGACACATTTGTATGATATTTTTTATTATTGTTTATGACAATAATTTTTATAGACATACCAATTGAAAATATATACATATATTATGTTTTGATATTTAATGTTAAAAAATACGTTGATATATGATAATATATTGAGTGGAAATTATTTTTTTTAATATAAAGAAATAGTATTATATGAATAAATTATATTTATGTTGAATAAAATGAAGTATGTGTAAATAAAAATAAAATTAAAGTAGTGTTTTTATCTTTTTAATTATTATAGTTAAATTAGTTAGATATATTAAATAGAGAGGGATTTATTATGGTTATATTAATTGAATTAATTGGAGAGAGAGTATGCATTTATTGTTGTATTTATGTCTTTTTTATTTAATTTTAAACATTTAAAACTTAAACAAAAACTAGTGATACATATTCATTTCTCACATTTATTACAATAATATCATTTCTCTTTTGAACTTAAACATATATATATATATATATATATAATATTAAAAACAGTATTGTGATTTATTTTTTAGTGTTCAATTATACTTGTGAGTAAAATTAAAATAATATTGTAAATTATTTTAAATGAATAGAATTCAAATAAGTAGTTCTAGTAATTTTGTTTTCTCGTTTCAACCTGGCATTTTCTTTCTTTCTTTTTAGGATGGGATATATTATATTAGTTTTAAAAAATATTATTCAATTTATTTGTTTTAATATATATATATATATATATATATATATCTAAAACTATTTGTAACTTCCCCAAAGACTATTACTTACCATATATAACAAAATCACTTTTTACTATTATACCATAACATTACATTTTCTTATCAAACTACAGTTACATTCTGATTGTTGGATTCATTTCTCGCACTTTTCGCACTAAGAAATACTTTTGAAATGAACCTAATCACACAAATATATATATATATATATATATATATATATATATATATATATATATAACAACCAAAAAATTATAATATTAAAAATTTAAGTCTTCATATCTTTATAAGTTTTTAGATCTTGGAGAGGTCGAGAAGGAGTTGTTTCACAGGATCGTTATAATTGGTTGTTGGAAATTATGGAATGCGAGAAATGAGAAGATATTTGAAAGAAAAAAGTTTAAGATTGAAAATTTAATTGGGGATATAACGGCGATTGCCTTTATTTGGTACAAGCATAGGTAAAAAATAGGAAAATAGATTGGTTGAAATGGTGTAATTTTATGTTTATGTAATTTCTTTTTTCGGTTTATGGCGGGTTTCTCTCCATTTGTGGAGGTTCCTCTTTGGGCGTTTGGATTTTTTTTTTTGTAAAAGTTGCAATTAGAAAAAAATTACATTTTAATTTCCACTTTAATGAACGGGGCGATCCCCACCTCCCATTCCAAGTCGCTGTTGGGATCATCCCACTGCAGGTCCACTACTCTCGTGCCGTCTTCTGTTAGGAACAAAGTGGCGCGCGGAATCGAAAAAACACACATGCACAACGAAAAACACGCATAAACGAAAATATAAACGACACAAGAATTTAACGTGGTTCGATCCCTGCGAGGGGACTTACGTCCACGGGCTGCAAATAGGTTTTCTTATTAGCTCAGAACCAAAAATTACAATTACATGACATGATTATATATAGAGATGGACCTAGGGTTGTTATCTTGGTGACTAAGAAAACTAAATGGACCCTTAATTGACTTAATAACTGGCCCACCATTAATCTTCTAACCAAACGCCCAATAGCTATCCAAGGACTTCAAATCCAACAATCTCCCACATGAAGGCCTTGCGATAAACTCCAGCCTGTCACTCAAGCAAATAATCAACCCAGTCGTCCAGTAGCTCAAGTAATCTTCAATAACAGAAATCTTCCAAGCCTCCGGTTCCAATAACAAGCTAAAACTTCAATAACAGAAATTTTTCAAGCCATTAGTTCCCTTGGAACAAGCTAAGATTTCAACCAATCCACCTAGTTGCAACGCCCCTTCCCATCAGTACCTGAAAGGCCCATTGAAGATCCCAAGAGCTACAATCCGATCATCATGACCCGCCATGGCAAAACTTGCCAATGACTCGTCCTCAATCTTAACCGGCCCTCACTCACTCACTCACTCACACTACCTGCTCCAACAACTTCCAGAAGATAAACACTCTCTGAAATCAGCAGACTATACCAGGAGTGATTTTCACATTCGGATACCCTGGTCTTCCGAACCCAGCGTCCCTTTGGAAACGAACGCATAACACACCACGTGCTCCCACTGTTACCAAAACCCCAAACATGTCCAGACCTCCGAATACGCTCAAGCTGACATCCTCGTGGCTCTAGGCTTATGCAAACTGAAACCCTTTAGCTCTACCCTATTCAGCGAGCCAAGACCTTATAACTCGAAAGTTGGTTCACTTCTTCCGATGATACATAAACCGTATCTTCCAAAAGTTTTTAACTTAAAATTTCACCAATGCTTTATTGAAGTGAGTAACAAGAAATAAAGCATAACAGAATCTTGAACCCAAGAGTCTTCACCGCCTTCACTGAGTCCTAATATATCAACACATACATTCTCAAAAGCAGAATTCCAAAGCTTTTGGCATCGACTCTTAAAATGTCTCACCTCTACGCAGCCTACGAAATCGACTATGCCCAACTCCTTGTCTCTGTTATCCCAACCCATGCCACACCAATACTCCATGAGATGAACCCCACTTGTACTTTCCCAGCAAATAACTTTGCCCTTTATAAGTTCCCGAACCTCGCAAATGGTGTACCACCGATCACCACCAAAAAAGATATAACTTCATAATTCCAAATGAACAATAAGCAATAATACACTTCTAGACCAGCTTACATGCAAACGGTTATAACAACAGTTGAGCTTTCAAAGAAAGCAAGCGGTACCAAGAGTTCTATGACCGTACACACGATCAGTTAACGCAAACCCTAACCGAAAGATCATCCAAATGAGCAATAGTTCACACGACTTGCCACTAACCTCTTTGTTTCACTTATGTGGTCACCAGCACACCTGTCGGTTCCATTTTCTATAGGTTTATCTCATATCAATACCACATCCAAGTTCCCTTTGAGAAACCAATCAACCCAAAAAAAAAATTAACCATCAAACATTCCGATCACAACTATCTCGTCTTCAGTTATGACAATAACAAACGAGAACAAATTGGAAATAGTAAACAAACCCAACAATGGAATGGGCCTGAACTTGACGACTGTTCTACTGAACACTATCAACTTAACCCGATTTGCACCCACGATAACCGATAAATCAAGTAATTGTAAACAATTACCCCAGACAATCACTTGCAGACAAATCTAAACCCGAACCCTAACAGTCTTAGAAAAAATCCCGGTTAAAATAATTATAGTTGATAATAAAGCCAAACCCCGAACTTGAAATAATACCAAAATCCAAAAACCATAAATACAACCCAAACTAAAATGTTGTATGTCCTGATGTTCTTTTCGGCACATACATTGAAACAAGAAAGGCCTAGTTTAACAACAAAATAAAACTCCACTAGCTCCTTTTTATTTTTCAAACATGGCTAGCAAAAGAAACAAAAAAAAATAATCTATGGCAGCCCACCTAGGGTATAAAATATTGATACCTGCACTTGCAACTTCTGTTATACACATCTGGTCAACACACAAGCCGCCAACCATAGTGGCTTGGCAATCTTCCCAACAACCTCCATCACTGGCGATCGTTAACGTGATTCTGTTTAGCGACTTCAAAGCATTATCCGGCTAACATAACCTGGCCAATTTTGGTTACTCCTCCCTCACCGGAGAACTGATTAAGTCGGTCGCCTCGCAACAGTCACACCCGCAACCTTTATTTCACGAACCAGAAAATCACAGTCGAAATCAAGGGATACCCACGGCATTCTCAAATTCGAACATGACAGCCAAACCTAAACCAAAACCCTAACTCGACCAAACTGAATCGTACGGAATCCAAAACAAATCTGTGAAATCGTAACTAGTGCAACAACCCGTGTGTTCAACGAGCTAAAGCTTACCACTTTTAGGAACAAAGCGGCGCGCGGAAGCAAAACAATACACATGTATAACGATAAACACGCATAAACGAAAATATAAACAACACAAGAATTTTACGTGGTTCGGTCCCCATGAGGGGACCTACGTCCACGAGCTGCAACTAGGTTTTCTTATTAGCTCGGAACCAAAAATTACAATTGCATGACATGATTATACATAGAGATTGACCTAGGGTTTTTATCTTGGTGACCAAGAAAACTAAATGAACCCTTAATTAACTTATTAACCAGCCCACCATTAATCTTCTAACCAAAAGCCCAACAGCTAGCCAAGGACTTTAAACCCAACATCTTCCTCCATCGCACTATCGGAGATTCTTATCAAGGATGCAACTGGTTCTATCGACTATAATTTATTCATTTCCCAATGATTTATTAGCCATAATTTTCCATCATCTTGATTCCAGCGACTGCAAGCGTTTCTCGTTGTAGGTTCCCAGCCGGATCTACACAGGAGTGTCTCGTAACACGAGGGTGCGGAATCCCCACGTAATACGATACGAGTGTACGATAAGCAATACGTTAAATGAGTATGTAAACACACGAGTTAATACTTGAGAACTTGATGTATTTCTATTGCCAACACGTGATGCACAAGATCACCAAAAACACGTTCTGCCAAAAACTATTCAAACAAGCCGAAGTGGAGGTTTAAATAGACCTCGACAACTTCGCCTAACATACTAGGCGAAGTTGTGATAACTTCGCTTCACAAGTTCACTTACATCCCAGGCGAACTTATACAAAACAATATTCATAACCAAACAAAAAATCTAAAACGATTACAGACACATACAAAACACAAGATACTGAACTACTGGCATTATGCACCAACAGTCTCCCCCTTGGCAGTAGCTTCATATCTCTATCTTCTTTCTCGTGTCTAGTAATCCCAAAAATCTTGTGCCCCCCGTCTTCAAGCATGAACGCCCTGTCTTACACAGACAGAGACCACCCTCTGGTACTTCTTGGCTTCATCTTTCCACGCAGGAATGTAGAATATCTTCTTATCGTTTAGTACCTGCAAATCAGCTTGAGACAAATTTACCAAGTGCATGGGATCATACACTCTCAGAATCTCCTGTTCGTCCTCGTCTTCCATAACTGCTTCAGTTGTCTGACTATCAACGTACCACCACTTGAGACTCTTTAAAACATCCTTGGGCATCATCTTCATCGGCACTTCTTTCAAACACCGAATCGGCTTATACTTCATCACCATCCAGGGCTTGCCATCAGCCCTCATTTCCCTATCCTTATCTTCAACCAATCTTCCTTTTTGAGGCTTTAGAAGCTCAAACTTTTTCTCCTTAATAGCTTCCTTCCATACTATCTTTCCATTTATTCTTGCAACATCATCATCACTCCTATTAATCAATCTCAAACGAGCCAAATCTTTCACCTCACACTCAGGCAAGGTGTTTAGCGATCTCAATGCCTTCTTAAAATATTGAATTCCATCATAACGCTTAATCACAAACAACTTTAACTGCTCATCATACAGCCAGCAAATAATACCTTTCTTTGACTCAGCGTATCCCTTGATGTTGTAACTCTTCTTAAACATTGTTGGAACCGCTGGCTTTTTTGTCTTGACAAACCACTGAGCACAGCCTTCTTTCCATCTCGGCTGTTCTTCCCACTCAGACTCATCAGACACATCCATATCTTGACTCACATTCACCTTGTCAACATCTGGAATATCATGTTCTACACTATCATCCACAATCTCACCTTCTTCTATCTCACTATCAATCACAATCTGTTCTCCTATCTTTTCAATCTCATTAATAGTTAACACATCATCTGTTAGATCATCATCATCACCCAACATTTCCTCATCATCAACAACAACGACATTATCTCCACCTGATCCACCTGATGTACCAGTTGACTCCCCCTGAGATGTGGAAGTCCCAAGAGTTTGTTCAATTCTTGCAACTCACCACCTGCACCGTTCGATGCATTGGGATCATCGTCTCTATCTTGTCTCTTCTTGGTTCTTAACTCGTTGCCCTTGCAGCTCGTCTCCCCCTGAGATGCTAAGAACTCTTTAAGGGCATCAAATAATTTACCGTGTTCAACAAGGAGGGACGACTGTAACTGATTCTCTGCCACAAGTCTCTGGATGGCATGAGTTTGGATTAGATTAATTCTTGACTGTTCAACAACCACCCGTTCAAGAGCTGCTATCCTCTCGGAATCTGATAAAGTAGCATCAAAATCAAACCTTATGTGAGAAATGTCTTGAGCATATGGTGGAGGAATGCTTAAACTAACTGGAATATCAGAATTAGTCTGAAAAGTAACCGCGGGTGGTATTGAAACAGGCATACCCGCAGTAGCAACCAACGTTGACTCAACAAATCTTGCAACAACCTCCGATGGAGTGACAGTAGGAGGTGGCAAGGAGACTATCTCTGGTGCTGTAAATTGAAACGTGGTCGGAGGAACACCAAAGGATGACGATGTGGTCACCACGGGAACACTTGAGGTAATCGGTACTGTTACAATCATAGAATCAGGAACCATAGTCATACCAGATAACGAGGGTGGAGAGAAACGAACCACCCTTGAGCTTTCACCAACTCCTGAACTTTCACTAGCCCTGGCCTTCTTCGATCTTCGTACCAACTTGTCTAACTCCTCCTCATAGTCAGATTCACTGTCATCCGAGTCTTTCTTTCTCTTGCCACGTATTCTTTCTTGTCTGACCAGAATCTATTATGCTTCAACGATATCGTCAGTGGAGGAGTCAGAGTCGGTTCTCTCAGAATCCGCCACAGATGTAGCTACCATAGAAACATTCACACCAGATGCCTCAGCTACTGAGGCTCGAACCTTAGCAGCTGGATCAATTCGTTCCATGTCAAAGAACCCTTGCCCTCCAAAGGCGACTTCAAGGTCAACCTGTTCTTCCGGAGCTGCAACCGGATCAGCAGTCGGTGCTTGCTGTAACATAGGTGGTTGTTGAACCACAGGAGGTGGTTGAGGAACATCAGCCTGTTGTGGTGCCGGATCAAGAAAATCATCTCCTGGAGGAGCAACATAAGCAGGATTCACCAAACAATGCAGTGTGCCGCGGACGAAGTTCTGGTTTGCTACAAGCACTTGATGACCTGCATTGCGCAAACATAACGGATAAAACGTCGTTGAGGCAGCGTAGGAGCTACGTGATTCAGAATCATCTGTAGGAATCTCGGATACATCAAAAATCTTTCCCTAGCGACCGCGCATCTCTGACGATCAATCACATAAAACACCATCTGACTAAAGCTGTAGGGTTTGTTGTAAGTCATGGCAGTCATTGCAGATTGCATCGTTGCCCTCATACCGTCTGTAACAGCTTTACGACCAGACATGCACACTATCATCACGTGCATCAGAAAACGCCACTGATCTAATAAAAATACCTTTCTCCTTTGAGTGTCACCCAACGGACCCGAATAACCCATGCGCAGAAACGCACCATCTCTGAATGTAGCCGGAAAGTCTGTTGGATCATTAGTAGTTTCAACCCCGAACTGTAAAGCAACCCTTATTTGATCTGCCGAGAAATGTACCACCTGATTGTTCACTGTAGCGCGCATAACCGGAGGATCAATTCTACAGTTATATTCAACCGTTCGCCAAAAGTCTTCGATATTTGGTAGCGAAATGGGGAGAGTAGTCGTGATAGCGTGAAAAATACGTGAGCGAATGAGGAATGAAATGATCTCACAATAGTCGTCTATACCACTAGCATCCGGATCCAAAGTGATATACATGTTGTGACCCGGAAAGAACTGTCGGTTGTTGTCACCACCTTCGTCACCACCAGCACCACCAGCCCCTGCCACAGCAGCCATAACTGCACAACAAACGGTCTAAATTAGAATAGTTTCTTACAGATCATAACTTCTCCTGTTACCAGTGGCGAAGTTATGACATATTTTATGTTTAAGTTCGCTGAAGCCCAACTTCGCCTGAGTAAACAGATCAGTATACATAACCAACTTCGCCAGAGAGTATATATCAATAAACCAGAAATGGCGAAGTTTCTGTGCAGGCGAAGTTAGTCAAATGGCGAAGTTATGAACAACTTCGCCTAAACCCTAACATCGCCTCTTAATCGGCGCATCATGATGATCCAGTTGTAGCTAGTTTTGGCCAATTTGAGGATGAAAACACGACAAAGGTTGTATGATAGAGATTCAGATTACCATATCTTGACAAAAACACTGTTAACACTAATTGTTGAACGAGGGTTTAAAAAGCCGTTCAACCGAAGCCACAAATTGGATCATCAGGAAACTGATTATCATCGAATGTTGCGAATTACGGGTCACAATGATCCTACAAACCTTTATCACTGACAGAGATCAACCAATAAGAGGTTCGATTCAGGGTATAAGTTCGCCGAGGGTTAGAGGGTTTGAAACTAATTTGACTTGTTTGACCAACAACCCTTTATATAGGTGGAAGAAAACCCAAGAGGCGAAGCTGTGATAACTTCGCCCCAAACCTAACTTCGCCAAGTTAAAGGCTGGTCAACCTCGCCTGTGTTGCTTATAAGTGAACTTCGCCATTTAGTTAACATCGCTGGTTTGTAAAAATTTGAGAATTACAAACAAAACATCGCCCATTTTAAGACCGAACCTTTACACAAGGAGCAATTTGATGTTTAAAATTTCCGGTAAAAATTTATACTTGACGATCAAGGAACCAAGTAACCAAGTTATTTAAATGTAAATCATAAAGCGAAATACAAAACGAAAATTTGAGTAAAATAGAATAGACGGGATCAAATTTCAGTCTTGATGAGAACCTACATGTTTTAGAAAAGATCCGAACAGGAATCATACTAATTAAGTGGCTGTCACATAGATCCATGTTCAGCGGTATTATGACATAAAGAAACAGGTTGTAAGCAGGTATAAAACTTAGTATGGTTTTCATCGCTTCTGTGATACGGATTAGGTTCAATTAAGCTCAAAATTTAGATGAACATCACATGAGAGATTGTGATGCCTCCTATCTATTCTCAAAGCGTATTTGGCTTTCCCCAAGTCACCCCGAGTTGACTTCGACCCATAGTGTCTGATTAAACAGTAAGCACACATCGATCTTTAGAGTCTTCTTCCCGTTCTTTCTTATGCTCGAAATATTCTTTCTTGCCTCTTTCTTGATATTTGAAACAACATAAGCTTCAGAAGGCTTAACAATATACATGTTTTTTTTTAATAAAGACATTAATACAACTTCAAATTGTAGACAAGTGCAAGTCCCAAATTTGGATCACTGCAGGTACTTGACACTATCTTCTTGGGAATCAGAACACTCACAGGCTCGTGTATGACTGGGTAATCACTTTTCTGCCTATCATTCGGAAAGATGTATATGGAGACATGCACACCTCAGAATGATTCTCCACATTAAATCGAGAAGATTTAGTTTGTATCACTTCTACTTTTAAGTACCATAGAAAGCTACCATAACATACAATGACTGTTCTTGAGTCTTTTAGGCCTAATAACTTCACCAATTAAGCACACAAAAATAGTTTTCTATCACTTTCCAAGGTTGGATCAATTTTCTTTTAAACATTGTATTGAAACTTCTTACGAAGTTATAGACTGGAAAAATTATATCATTTCCCTAAAAAAAATTTTAATTTCTATCGCCCCGATCAAGTCAAAGTCTTCAGGTAAACGGCTATCCTGAAGATCCAATGGATCAGCTGGACCGACCACATACGAGTATGTGTCCTTCTAACTAAGTATGAATGACTATTTTTCAGCGAAAGAATAAAAACCCATCATAAACCGCCCTGGTCACTTTCAGTCATCTGGTTAATGGTTATCCTCATAATCTACAAGTAGAAGTAAGGACCAAACATAACCGAAGATATGTCCTTCAAACTTAAGCAACCGACATACTTTTAAGCGATAGTGATTTTTTTTTTTAATAAACCAGGTTACTCGGGATGGATCATCCCATTAAGCTCAACAAGATTTTGAAAACGGGATCGGTCAAACGCTTTAGTAAAAAGGTCGGCAAAATTATCCAAAGAATCAACCTTTTCAAGCACAATTAATTTCTTCTCAGCACAATCCCGTATAAAATGATGACGAATGTCAATATGTTTAATTTTGCTATGTTTGACGGGATTGTTAGTTACTGAGATTGCAGCAGTGTTATCAATGCAAATAGGAGTTTGAGTGAAATTCAGACCATAATCGCGCAATTGCTGTTGTATCCATAAAACCTGGGAGCAGCAGTTTGATGCTGCCATGTACTCTGCTTCACAGGTGGAAGTGGCTACTGAGGTCTGTTTCTTGCCCTGCCACGACACCAATCTTCCTCCGAGAAACTGACATCCACCGGTTGTGGACTTCCTGTTCTGATTGCAACCTCCATAGTCAGAATCTGTGTAAGCTACCAAATCCAGTTCTCCCCCTTTCGTGTACCATAGTCCCAACTTTGGCTTCCCTTTGTTGCACGACAAGCATTGATCTTCAAAGTTAAAATTCTTCAAGGGAACCCCAAGTATCAGCCCATTCTTGACAATGTAATTCATTTTGCGAAGATGTATATGTCCCATTCTTCGATGCCATAACTCTGACTCAGACTCAGTTGCCTTTGACAGAAGACATGACCCTTCTGTTGTCATCTCAGTTGACCTCATATCCATTACATACGTGTTCTTTTATCCTGGAGCTCTCATCACAATCCAGGCCTCTGGTATCTTGAAACCAGGATAAAGAACGATTGCCTCATTTTTAGTAAAATGCACCGTATATTCTTTGTCACAAATCCTAGATACACTTAACAAGTTATGCTTCACTCTTCTACAAAATTCACCTTTTCTAACTTTATTCTTCCATTCGTCACAGTTCCAATACCACTGATTCTACCTCCACTCTCTCCAGCGAAACTCACCCTTCCTCCTTGAACAGATTTCCAGTCACGTAACAATTTTTTGTTACCAGTCATGTGTCGGGAACAGCCACTGTCAACAACCCACATATTGTTTACAGCCCTGTTTGACTGTTCCTGCACAATTAAATAAATAGATTAAAATCTGGGGACCCAAGACCTACTGGTCTTGGGTCGATTAAATCTATTGTCCGGCATCCAGTACTTTGGTTGCCCAAAGTCAGTTTGAAGATGGTTTCTGTAAGTTCTGAAAGGAAACCTTCTAGAGGACTGGCTATGAGGCCATCCAAACCTTCGTGAATTAACTGAATTATAATTGTTGGTTTGGTAGTTTACTGGGAAAAAACGAGACTGATTTCTTTGAAATCTTGGATTAGTCCAAAGATTGAAATTTGGTGTGTTCACATTCTTACCAGCATCATAATTAGTATTCGTTTTATTCTCAGTTTTCGGAGGCCTCATACCTCTAAATTTTCTCTGTTTTAGAGGACAATCAGCAACAAGGTGTCCTACTTTATTGCATCTGAAACAACTTCTGTTTTGAACTTTCGTCTCAACAGTTGTTGCAGATGTCGAGGTTGCGTTACTACCCGTTTTTCTAACATATGGTGGGACGAACGGATTTAGGGAAGATTTCTTTTCATCGGGCTTATATTCCTCTCCACGTTTTAGTAACACTACCTCTTCTTTTATCTCACCCAATTCGGATGACTTGTCCGAATTTGATGAGACAGAGCTAGGGACAGAAATCGCAACATTAGAACTTGACCTACTCGTTTCGCTCTTATTAACTTCAGTTTCTTTAGTAGAAATTTTGATTGGAACTGTCTGACTAATCTCAACATTCGCAGATTGCTGATCACTAGGATCATAAGTATAGTTATTGTTATACGGTGGTGGAACTTCAGAAAATCCAATTCCTCCTTTGTTAACCGGGGAACGTTAAACACTTATGATGTGATCTAGCATTGCTGAAGAATTTCTAAATTGTTCAATTTTTCTATTTAGTTCCACCACTTTTACCTGGTAATCAGCTATTTGTTTATCTTTTTCAGCAATTAGTTTGGTCTTTTCTTCTAACACTTCATAACTAAGATCAATTACTTGTATTTTTTCAGCTAGACTGGCTTTAAGACTTCTGATATCCTTTTCACTAGCTTTTATTTTTACCGAATAACTATTTTCTCTAGTTTTAGTATAGTGATGATCTTCTTTTAAGGTTTTAAATTGAGTGTCCAAACTAACAAACTGATCAGTTAATGTTTTTAATTGTTTAGACAGATTTTCACATTGTTCACAATGAAGTTCAGAGCTTACCTCAGAGAGCTGATCGTTCACTTCTGCCATGTATGCCTGATCTTCTCCTGTCTCTCTCTCACTTCCTCCAGTTTCGATGTTTACCAAATTAGCCTGTTCGAACACTTCCTCAACTTGTATATTCCAGTTGTATCCACCATTCTGTCGAGATACCATAGCCCTATTTTCACTACCACCCCCATTCTGTTGTGCAGGCCTGTTCTGACTTCGTTCGATTCTCTCATTTGTACATTCCTTAGCAAAGTGACCATTTTGTTGACAGTTGTAACATCGAACCTTTGATTTATCAAACCCTGGTCTTTCTCCAACGAACTTTCTACCCGTTTTCTTCATGAATCTCTTTACCCTTCTTACTATCATAGCCATCTGCCACTGCAGATCCATCTCTTCCAAATCATCAGCATCGATCTGATCATAGTCTTCATCCAAAGTTGCAGGGTCTACTATTTTACCTTTGATATAGTTCTCATAAGATGCAATGAAAGATGCATATAGGGCAAACTGTTGTTCAGCAGATTTCACACTCATAGGCATCTGTGAGTAGTTATTGTTTGGAGCATTGGATGAGAAATTTCCAGTTGTAGTTTGAGGCTTTGAGGAATTACTCCCTCCTGCTACTAAACATACGTCACCATCCATATTGAGAATCACATGACTATCTTGGGTGGAGTTTGATTCCCCATTAGAGTAGTAGGCAGTGGATTCTAATTTTGAACTTGAGCTCGGAGTGACTTTAGCACCATACATTCCCGGATCCTGAAACTGATCAGTTGGTGTCTCCTTTCGAACCATGTTAAGTTCAAAATTTCGTAACTTATTGACCACTGTTTCCAAATCAATCTTGTCAAAATCTTTATCTTCTCTCATCAGTACGGTGTACATTTCCCATTTCGGTGGAAGAGCATCAAGAAGTTTCTCTACTACCTCTTCTTCCTTGTATTCAATGGAGTAATTATTTAGTTCGGTCATCAAATGATAATATCGTGTGATGATATCATCAAGTGATTCATTTTTCAAATACTTGAATACAGAGAATTGGGTCTTTAGCAGCTTTGTCTTGGAAGTACGTATCCCCACATTACCTTCATATCTATTTTCTAGTGCTTCCCATAGCTCTCTTGCAGTTTTGTATTTCTTGAAGGTATGAAGAATCTCTTGTGGAAGTGTCATTGTTATAGCTGCATGCGCTTTACTCTCTGCCTCATACATTTTCTTTTCATCCTCTTCCATCTTACTGTACTTTTTAATCTGTTCACGACCTTCAAACAAGGACGTTGGTGGAATGTACCCGTCTTGAATGCAAACCCATATCTTAGCATCTTGATACTTCACATACTGTTCAAAACGATCTTTCCATGCAACGAAATCGGTACCCTTAAGCAGTTTTGGAGCTTTAGTTGCTGAACCGGCTTCAACCTCCATTTTTACCAGCTCTGTGATGTTTATCGAAGACATAGTTGAAGAATAGAGATTAAAGAATAAAAAAAAACAGAATTCTGTGAACAGCAATAACGAAGTTAATATTGCTTCGCTTCAATCTAACTTCTTTAATATAACTTTGCTTTAATATAACTTCGCTTCAATCTAACTTCTTTAATATAACTTCGCTTTAATATAACTTCGCTTGAACCTTAAATCTGAACAACTTCATTAGCCTAACAACTTCACCTGCTACTTAACATCGCTTGGGCTTAAGTTCGCTGAACAACTTCGCCAAATATTATATCTTCGCTTAAACCTTACCTTTTGTGACGGCAACTTCGCTTGATGAACAACTGAGTTTTGCAGGTTTTAGTTAGGTTTATTGCGAGGGTCGAGAGGGTGATTTGGAGGTATATTCGATGAGGGAAGATGGACAAACGACAAAAACAAAGTATTTCAACGTAAACTCGTTCCGCGAATAGTCAAACGGAACGATCTTAACACCCGTGTGATAATCCCGAACCACGCAATCATGAGCAATTGCTCTGATACCAATTGTAGGTTCCCAGCCGGATCTACACAGGAGTATCTCGTAACACGAGGGTGGGAATCCCCACGTAATACGATACGAGTGTACGATAAGCAATACGTTAAATGAGTATGTAAACACACGAGTTAATACTTGAGAACTTGATGTATTTCTATTGCCAACACGTGATGCACAAGATCACCAAAAACACGTTCTGCCAAAAACCATTTCAAACAAGCCGAAGTGGAGGTTTAAATAGACCTCGACAACTTCGCCTAACATACTAGGCGAAGTTGTGATAACTTCGCTTCACAAGTTCGCTTACATCCCAGGCGAACTTATACAAAACAATATTCACAACCAAACAAACAATCTAAAACGATTACAGACACATACAAAACATAAGATACTGAACTACTGACATTATGCACCAACAGTCTCCCCCTTGGCAGTAGCTTCATATCTCTATCTTCTTTCTCGTGTCTAGTAATCCCAAATAAAAACATAGCTAGAACAGAAAAAGTGAACAAATAAACAACATATCCAAACAATGAACCATTTTAAAAACAGCTAGAACAGCTAAAGCATCCATTTTGACCATTAGTCTAAATTATTCATTTGTTTAACATACATATTATTAAAGCATTCAGTTTAACACAAATAAAAACAATCATCCAAAAACCTCCATGACTTCGTGAAACCACCTTTATCAGCCACAAACCTTCATTAGCATTGGCGTAAGCTAGAATTCTTTGCCACTGATCAAAACACATATGAATGTTTGTTAGTCACCATTAAAGATTAATATAAAGCAAGATCCCCTTGTTAGAATCAGGAAGCAATTGAAATAAATAAGCCATAATAGAGTCAACATTAATACAAAGCCCTTTGGTGCTAATAATAATGTAAGGCCCCGTTACCGGTGCCTCACATTTGGACGTTGGATTTACTCATCAACATAGTTCTATTTATCAGAGTTAGTAAAAACATACGCGGAATATAAAAATTTCATAAACATTGCATAATAAATTCATAACGTGTCTTAAAACATTCACTTTGTCTTTCAAAATTCAAAACATAACTTATAAAACATAGCAGATCTTCAGATGCCAGGATTTTATTCTTCTTCCATGTGTCCCGCTCTTGCCAACTGTCGCATCCTACTCACATGCGTGCATACTAAAAGTCAGCTACGCTGAGTGAGTTCTAGTTAATCATTCATCATACAATACATACACTTACCTTAAATCATGCATCCGAAGATACATAATAATTATTTCACTAATTACTTTCATTTCATACTTTCATACATACGTACATACTTTATTACTTTCATACTTCATATTTACCATCCATTCTATCTCAGATATTATTAGGGTCTGATCCCTTCCTTTTCTATCTCAGATATTATTAGGGTCTGATCTCTCTTTCCTTTGTCTATCTCAGATATTATTAGGGTCTGATCCCTTTCTTGTCTATCTCAAATATTATTAGGGTCTGATCCTTTTTTACTTCTCTATCTCAGATATTATTAGGATCTGATCCCTTTCTTCTCTATCTCAGATATTATTAGGGTCTGATCCCTTACTTCTTCATCTTCGTACATACTGACTTTTCATACCCATAACATACATACACTTTCTTTAATTATTATTTCATACTCATGTGTTGTACATATATATATATATATATATATATATATATATATCATACACATTCATTTTTCATATTCATACCTCCCTCGTCAATACGTGCAATATCCGAAGATCATTCACGTACCGACAAGCTTTCGTTCACATACATAACATATTATCTATCACATAAATCATACATGGCATACACTTACCATTTAAGGTAAGTGTATTAACTATCACATCGAGTATGCACACAGCCCCGAAAACATAACAAGGAAATGGGGCTAGAAACTCACCTGAATGCGGTTACGTTCACCATTAATCGTAATCCCTTTCTTGAGTTGTGCACGGCTAACTGTATAATATTTACATGTATCAGTTAACTATTACTACTCATATCGTATTTCTATCTTTATATAACCCACAACGAACAGGGTTCCGGGGGCAACGCCCCTGGCAGCGGGGTTCTAGGGGCGGCAGCCCCTAGCAGGGTCCAAGGGACAGAGCCCCTAGCTGGGGTTAAGTTGCCAGGTCAGCTTGGAAAAATTTTATTTTCATTAACTGTCTTAACACATTTTCCATTAACATTTTAAATCATTTTCTAAGTTGAGCTTGTTGCTTATATGGGTTATGAGCTTAAAGTTTTGTGGATTTAGTTAGGCCAAGCCCAACTGTTCATTAGAGCACCTAGGCCCAACTGATTCAGCCCAACAGGAACTGGGTCAGCCGAGAACTCTTGGTAGAGAACATATGTTGACCGAGAACCCATGTTTGACCGAAAACCCATGTGTTTGACCGAGAACACAGGGTTACCGAGAACACATATTTCTGACCGATAACACATGGTCACCGAGAACTCTCATTGACCGAGAACTCTTGTGTTGATTGCCTGCTGACCGAAAACCTTTAGATTTAGCCGAGAACCCCGAGTTCAGCTAATCTTCCTATCTAAAGTTTCCAACTTACCCAGTAACTTGTTCTATGGTTCAAATCATGAACCTTTAACCCCTTATTAACATTATTCCTAACCGTTTTACACACATTACTACCACGGCTTCAAGATCTATCCCGTTTTAGGCATAAAGCTTGGACCTTTATGGATTGAAAACGTTCTAGGCTAATCTAGGGTTCACTTCATGAACCGTTCATAACCTTAAGCTTGCTAAGTCCATTTTAGTTATCTAGTTTGTATTTTTATGAAGCATCTAGACCCGATCTACTCTAGGGTCAAGTTTCATGGCAAAATGTTCATAAAAATGTAACCTTTAATCATAGAGAGCATACCTTTTGATGTTTCTAGGTTACGGTTTGCTTGATATACGATCTTGGACTTGTAATCTAGCTTTAACCCAGCTTTAACTTTTGCTTGAGCATACTTTTGTTGACCTAACTAACCTAGCTTTAACCCAAACTGGTTGTGAGTTTAAACCAGTTTATGCTCCTCTATTCTCATATCTCATTCCAATCCCTATAATTTAAATAATTTGTTTATATGTTATCATTTAATCACATGTTTGAAATTGGAGTGATAAATAGTGAGTCCTCAAATACAGGGAATCAATTAAAATTTCCCTAAAAATATATGGACGTGGTATCACTGTATAGCAGTAAGGGATAAGGAATGAGATGGATGGCAAGATGCTATGTGTTTTTGGATGATTTAATTTCTTATGAGAGTAAACTTCTGTTGTCCTATAATTCGTCCAAATCATTACTTAAAACCTAAATTCTGTACAAATTGTCACTTAAATCCAAATTCTTTTTTCTTTCCCGTGAGACATTATGGCTACTAGTTAGCACCTTTTCTTTTTACCAATTCAGTCCAACACATTACACCTTTAATAAAAGCCAAATGATAATTTATTAATAACAATGATAACATATAAACATATATATATATATACTAGTTTGAGGCCCGTGTATTACATGGGTAATTGATGAAAAATTTAAACTTTAATCATTAAGTAAAATACATTCAACAACATGATCATATGTTGTTAATACAATTACAATTTACATTAAAATTATTGAAATTACATAACTAAGATTACACAAATATGTTACAAATAAGTAAAACTTTCTTTGTACATTACATTTGTGATTGTATTGGCCGGTATACATTGTTTATCAATAATCAAAATCTTTAGTACATGTCTTCTTATAACTCTTGATTAGGTAACATATTACACATGACAAATAAGGTTCTTCAAGTATATAACAACCCTAGATAAATGATAATGTATCCATGAAACTAACCAAAAAAATATTCATACACATAAAATATCATACATTTTTAATCAGTTAATATGATGTCATTTAAGATCATCAGCTCATGTTTATCCAAAAATCATGATTATCCCAAGAACCAGATTACCTGATTACCTTATTACCTGAACATTGATGAGATAATCATCCTTAAAATATTTAAAATTTGAAATTGATTGATCATGATAAATTTGTTGTCTTTAATATTCTATATGTGACAAATTGTTAATTGATTTTATATTTTACAATTAACAACTGTATAATCAAGCAACATATAAAATCAAAAATTAAAATATAACAAAATGATTTGTTTCATTTCATATGAATGTAATTGCTAGAAAAAATGGCAAAGACATACTAACCTTAAAACATGTTCAAATAATAGTATTTATTTTGAGTTATCAAAATATTAGAAATTTTAAAGTTGCATAAAGTGAATGTAGTGATTCTTATTTATAATAGTTGAAAGTATTGGATTAAGAATATTTATATTTTGAATACTAATCCTGTGTTATTAGTTAATACTATGGGAAGTTGTTGGAATATTTAACTAATGGATATATATATATATATATATATATATATATATGATTGGGCTCATTTCAGAATTATTTGTATTGCGAGAAGTGCGAGAAGTGATATCAACCAATCAAAATTTTTCTTTTTATTTTATCTTTAAATTATGTAAAAGGGTATACTAGTAATATCTACCAATGTTTTATTTTGGTAACTATTAAATATTGGAGAAGGTTTCAAATTATATTATTTTTTAATATATATCAATTCAAAAAGCTTTCATATTAATAATTCATCGAACTCTTTTTATAATATAATATTCAAGGATCATCATTACTAGTAATATCCACCAGAGTATTATTGTTGAAGCAAAAAAATACGCTTTTGCCTATTATTCAACAAAAGTTGGTTTTTACTCCTTACATTATTTTTATTCTCAATAATTAATCATTGTATTATCTACTACTTCTAGACAAAAGTTGAAACAAAAAAACACATAATCGATTGTATTTCATGGAGTACGTAGAAATCAATAATTGTTATGTATATTATTAATGTAGGTTTTAGCCTTAGGACGTGTGTGCTTTTTAAAATTTTCATGATAAAACCGCGATAAAGAACTTATATCGTCATTGATCTGACACGGTTCCGCAAAATCATTAAACCAATGATATTAAACAATAAAAACTTAAGAGTTCAATTTTTATTCAAATCACGTAAACGTTTATATATCAAATAATAAAAACACTAGGTTCCCTATAGTTTATCCTAAAGAAAACACGATGCCGAAAGCAGACTTGTCATTTTCTGCATGCTCATTCATCAACAAAACAATCATTTAGAATTGTGAAGCTCTTAAGAAGCTCCAAAATATCTGATTCTTTAGTGGTTACGTCTTATCCGGGCCTCCATCTTTTACCGGGTAACTTTGAAAGTTGAAATAATCCCATTTTGTTTCTACAATAAAACAAACCAGCATTGTAAAAAGCATTAGACATGTAACTAGTGTATTAAAATATTTTTATAAACCACTACAAACAAATATATGTTGCACCTACATAGCTACATATCATCATATAAATACAGAGTATAGTAGCACACATATACACGAACCTAAATCTAATGCTTAAAATATGTAAAATAGTTTTAGTTTTTGTATTTAAAATATTGTTCATATTTAATTTCTTAGCTGGTTATAAATTCAAGTTATGTAAAAAAGAAAAATGTTGGTGTCACTCAACCGAATTTGACCTGCACTAACATGAGTTTTTCCCGTTACCTAATCCGTTCATTTTTTTCATCTCTAGGTTACGACTCATCGTTGTAAGAAATATGAATATACCTGCATATTCTACACCTGATCATAGTACCACCTACAACGATCATAATATTCATAATGTGAAGTGTAGGAACTTTGAGCTTTCTGTAATGGTTCTGTATGGATATTCGTACACATGTACACACATACACATAAAATCATTACACTAGCTAAACAATTAATCATGCTACACAAATGCAACCAACATATCACTACACAACCATTGATATCCCTACACATATGCAACCAAATATATCCGTACACAACCATTGATATCCCCACACATACACAAATTAATATGGCTACACATATGCAAACTTTATATCCCTGCACAACCATTAATATCCCTACACATACGCATTCTAAATGTTTAGAACTTTCACAACACAAGAAAAAACATTATATCACATCAACCAACACATGCTCTATACATACTACATACACATATATTACATATACAACCTAAACAACAAACAATTATGCCATACATATAACATGTTTAGCACCACCAAAAAACGTCCAACCTACACAACCACATTCTAAATGTTAAACACCTGAACAAATAAAATTATGCAACAAGCTACTCATACACAAGTATTACAACATATACAACCTGCACAACAAAGAATTGTAACCTACACAACAAAAAATTGTGCCATACATATAACATGTTTGGTACCTACACAAAAAACCTACAACATACACACACATTCTAAGTGTTTAGGCATTTGCAGAAAAAAAAACATTATATACATAAAGCTGCACATACACATATATTACAGCATATACAACCTACACAACACACGAATATGTGCTACACAGTACAATTATACCTCAAGCACAAGTTTCTAGAACCTTGCATGTAACACATAATTTCAGCAACATAAATATTTAATATGAAATCATACTACAAAGCACACATGAAGAACCAAAAACCAAGTAAACAAAAAAACTAAGTAACCAGTGAATATAAAAACCAAAATCCTAGTAAGTCACAAAGTTTTGTAGTATTAATAAACAATAATAAGAAGAAATTTCAGATGTAGGTATACAATTGAGATGATGAAGTCGATATGATAGATTTTTTCTAAAAAAAAAAAGAGCATAACCTTGATACGATTTAAAGCATCAATGTTGTAACCTCAAACAATCCCCAAATTTGTTTTAAACGATAACTCGTTGAAAAAATCATTCGTATACCCTCTCGAACTAAATCTTATAGTAAACATCAAAGATTATGGGAATTAAATATCGATTTCTACAGTTCTAATAAATACAACATTAGCAAATCTTATAATACTACTAACTACACACACAAAAAAAACCCCACCAGATGTATGTGTGACTTTGTAATATGAATTAAAAATATGACATTCCAATGAGAATTCGATGAACTAAAGTTGAATTAGTTTGACTAATATGCACTATTTACTTTATAAGCTACTTTGATTGAAAAACACAACACGATATACACAACATACCTTCAATTCCTTGTGTAGGGTTTCGATCACTATAGCAAACCAGAAAACCCCAATTAAGCTTGAAAACCCAATTTGTAGACAACATGGATGACCGATTGCTTCCTATTGTCACCCAAAAAGAATCAATTGTCATTAATCTACTCGATTTTGTGTATCAATTTCATATGAGCAGAGGATTTCGTGCGATGAGTTATGTGGAGCAGTTTTGGAATAAAAACAGGGATGTTCTACACGTTACATATTCTAAGCTACACAAAATTGACCTTTATACCCTTTTATGCATAAAATATCTGTCCAAAGGTTTAAAATATTTACAAAAATGCCATGTTGTATTATTAACCATTGATTTGTGTAATTAACAGTTGAGATTCACTTCTCGCACTTCTCGCTATAAAATCACTTCTCGCATGAACCATCCCCTATATATATATATATATACATATATATATATACATATATATATATATATATATTAACAACTTATAGAACAAAAGAAGCAAAGATTTCAGATTTTATGAAAGCATGGTAAATGACTTTAAACCGGATTAACTATATGTTTTTTTAAAAAAATTAATGTGAAAATGGAATATATTCTTGAAATATAATGAGTAACATGATTAAGTTATGAATAATAAAAAATAAAAAAAATAATAATATATATTTCTATTAAGCTACATTATAATTAAGATGTAAATCTTTTAATGAATTTTTATAAATTTTAATAATAAATGTAATAACTGTATTTTTAATAAAAAAATTTGTGTATAACTTTATTATTTTGAATATAAATCATAATAAACACTTAAATTTTGTATTAATCAACAAGTAAAACTAACATAACCCTAGTGTTGTATTTGTATAAAAATAAAATTATTAAGTTAATATAATATCGAAATTATGTAAATAAATGATGAAAACGATATTCTAGGTTTCAATATCCTAAATGATTTTTGAAAAACGAAAATAGTGGAATGAGACTGAAACAGATTTTTTCGTTTAACGTTTTGAATGATTTTAGTCAAGTAATTTGTATTATAAGGCATATTAAATTAAAAATATTTAAATGTATAAAAAGGTATAAATCAACCCATAAAATATATATTTCTGAACCATTTTTGTTTGAGTTATGGAAGAAAATATTGAAAATTTTAACATTGACCTTATTGCTAAAACCCTTTATACTACACAAAAAAGTCATATAAAAATGACAAATAGTTCATATAGTAAATCGTTATACATATGAATTATAATTATAATTTTCAAGATATATATAATAGGTATTTTTCATGTTTGCAATATTATTCAAAATGTTTGGAGAAAATTAGAAAAATAAACATTTTTCTGAGTTCAAATGCATATGAGAAAATTTTAATCCAAATTTGAAACTAAACTTATATAAAAAATTTTGCACTGCTACTCGAATCAGTTTAAAATCAATTTTTAGTTTACCAAACAAGTCCAAATTTATCGACAATGATGCACCTTTATATTCTCTAGTTTGCAATTATGTGTGACTTTAAAATTTTATTCTAACATGTCTGCAATTTAAGTTTTGATATTTTCTTATTGCATAATTAATGTTAATGAATGAATAAGTTATTATTTACATTTAATAAAAATATTGAATACATATGTTAAATTACTTAAATGATAAGGACCATATATTGAAATAAGTTGAAAAAAAGTGAGGATGGCTAAGAGAATGACAAGTAACAAAAGTAAGTAGTCTTTTATTAGAATATATATATATTTATATATAGTGAGGTTATTATACAATAATGCTTAATCGTATGATAGGCACGCGATTAATATAAGTGTCCGATAAAAATTAAAAAAACACACGCCTCAATTCTTCTAAAAGGGTAAGATCTTCAAATAATCTCCCATAAACCATCCGAAAATCAAAATCAACTGAATCTCTCTACAAATAAAATATCTTATAACACGGCGGCGATTGAGTTCTACATTTAAACGTAATCGAAAACTACTAATTATAGAGAAGATGGAGAAATTGAAGAACCCTTAATCATCTACTTTAGGAACAGAACGAAGAATCACTAGTACAGAAATCGGCAGAAGGTGCGCATGATAAACACCAAGAGGTGCGGTTATAGATTTGATAGCAGAAGATGCGGTCAAAAATATTTTTGGATAAAATTGAAACAAAAGATGCGGTTCAATGCTCCAAAACAAAAGCTGCGGTTCAGTTTCCAACCATTTTGAATATTACACCCCTTCCTAAACTTTTCCCTCTAAAAATTTTACTTCCCTCCTTCCTAAAATTTTTACATTTCAATTTATTAGTCTCTTTCTATACATTATTTTTTCCTAGAAACCCTAAGTCGTTTCCCCTAAAAACTTCTGACCGTAATACACTTCCACATCGACCCAAATCGACTCGCGACGACCCTAATCAGACCATAACCGACCTAATCAACAAACACAGTACTAGTGTTTATCATTAACAGAAATAAATCAGACCATATGTCACCCTAATCGGAATGATAGCGGGTGGTGATTTCACCCTAATCAATAAACACGCCGTAAGTCATTTTCAATGCTTTTTGTTAATGTAAGTTTCAATGTTAATCATTAACCCAGTAGCTAGGGAACCAAGTACTCTTTTGTTTCAATTTCATTATATATTATTTGGGTTTGTTATCTAAAGCCGTTGAGAACAAAAAATTGTTAGTTGTTCCTATATTAAAGTGTATTGCAGATGTATCTTGGCACTCAAATATTGTAGGTGGTTCAACGTAACTTAGCACTCAAATATTTTGATTTTATATACTTAAGTGGCATTTTTCCTTCCGACCTCTACAGATGTATCTTGGTACTCAAATATTTTGATTTTATTTTAAATGCAGCAAGTGGTCGGCTGAGAAGACGAATCCTTAAAACTCTAACTGTGCTGCTGCACTGGAGCTACACGAATCTTTGAATCATCGCGAGCAGAAGATTGGGTAAAAATTTATACAAAATACTAAATAGAGATGTTTATTTATTTATGTTGATGCTATTTAATTTAGATGTCTGTTTTAATCATTAACACTTGATTTAGGCTCTGCTTAGATCTCAAGCATGTCAATTAAAACATTATTTACAGGGAAACGAGATTTCCTGTAACTCTAAACACGGTTCCTCTTTCCATACTCCAGTTGACCGGTTTGCTTGGAATCAGCAAACATACAGTAAGTCATCTTCATTTTTTTTGTTAATGTACGCTTCAATTGTATACATTTAGATAGTTTGTTTATTTCTTTCTAGTTATAGAATCAATCAATCAATCATACACAGTGAAATCCCACCAATAGCATAGCTATAAGTAGGGTCTGGGGAGGGTGGGATGTAGACACACCGTACCTCTATCCACATGGATAAAGAGGTGGTTTCCAGAGAGACCCTCAGCTCTAAAGTACATATGTATGAAGCAATACAAAGGAAATCAAAGTTCAACAGTAATAATAATAATAATAATAATAATAATAATAATAATAATAATAACAATAATAATAATAATACTATTTATGTAGAGAAAATATTATTATGGTGTGTGACTAAAATAAGGTAAATAGAAGCCCTAAGGTATTCCTTTCTTCCTAAAAATCCTTAACTTTAATTTTACTTCTCCAATAATTCTTATCCTCAACCATGTCCTCGGAGAGATTTAGGTCTATCAAATCATGCTTAATCCTCTCATCCCAAGTCAATTTAGGTCGTCCTCTACTCCTTCTCCCCTCTATAGTAATGTTTTCTATGGATCTAACAGGATTCGTCGTTTGTCTTCTCTTCACATGTCCAAAACATCTCAATCTCCACTCTCTTATCTTGTCTGCTATGTTCGCTATCCGTAGTCTCTCCCGAAACACGACGTTTCTTATTCGGTCTAACCTTGTGTGCTCACACATCCAACGTAGCATTCTCATTTCTGCTACCTCCATCTTCAGCACTTGTGCCTTTCTAGTTATAGAATCCACAAGACATTATTTGTGCTTTTGCAGCTTCACCTTATGGCAAGCTTTATGTCTTTCATATCATTGCAACACGCTTTCAACAACTGTTCCGCCCACCGAATGTATCCATTGCTACTATTATTACCATCACCATGTCTTTATGAACTCTATGGATAACACAAGTGTAAGAGATTGAACAGGAAGGATGTTGCATACGTGGAAGACTTTGATTTCGGTTGTAAATGTGAAGCCGTTACTTCGGGTTGTAATTGTGAGGATGTCGGTTCGAGAGGTTATTGTAAATTACTGTTATTAATTAAACCTATATACATTTGTGGTACTTTGAAACTTTTTTGTATACTTGAAGCATGTTTTGTGTATTTGAAGCGAGCTTTGTATATATAAAATGTGTTTTGCATTTATTTTCATTAGGTTCTCTGGAATTATTGGTTTTATAATTTAAAAAATAAAAAATAAAAAATAAAAAATCTGTTATGCAGGAGGCAAAAAGTGCATGTTAATGTAGAATTCAAAAGGTGTGGTTCTTTGGGTACAAGGAAAAAAGATGTGGTTCTTAGTAAATAACTAAAAGGTGCGGTTCAATCACCAAAAGGTTCGATACTATAAGATGCGGTCATAGGCCCGCACCTTTTAGCCAAAATCACCGCATCTTCAGGCCAATTTTGTACTAGTGAATGAAAGAAAATCACGATGGACCTCATATTACAATGAGAACATGTGTTTTTTTATGTCTAACTGTGGTATTTAAACATGATTCATGTAAGTGTTTTAGGTTTAATTACTGTAAAAATGTAACCGTTGTGTATTTAAGCGTTTTATAAGCGTTTTAAGGTTCTTGTATGAAAATATTCTATTTGATTAATCTAACCGTGATGTTAAGCGTTTGATAAGTGTTTTATGGTTCTTGTATGATATTATTCTATTTTATTAATCTAGATGTGGTGTTGAGTGTTTTAAGAGCGTTTTATGGTTCTTGTGTGATATGTTTTTCTTAGAATAAACTATATGTGGTGTTAAGCGTTTGATAATTCTTGTACGATATGTTTCTCTTATAGTAAACTAGATATACTATCATGTTATATACGCTCATAAACCTCAATAATCTAAACTCACAAATAACCAAAATTAACATGTTAAAATCTAAACTAGAACACTAACATGTACAAGCATGTCCAATTATTAATAAAAACAAAAAGATGATTAACCAGAAAAAGGAGCATCAATAATCAAAACCGAATTATCATACTATACAAATAATATCAATTATTTCAAAAAGAACAAGCTTATATTCACGATCGTCCTCAATTCAAAACCTTAGCTCAAAAATAAGTGCAAAATTGGTTCGTAAACTCAATTGATTTGATTAAGATATAAATCGCTTCAAAAGTGGTTCGTAATAAATAAATTGATTTGATTAAGATATAAATCAGGATACGCGTAACCATTTATACGCAAATTACGTATCAAAAGACAATCGTACCCTTCTCGCTTAAAATAAACTGAATCTGATCAACTGAATGTAAGCGTGTGTAAAATTGAAATTGGCGCTCTATATAGTCCCGTACATTTTGTATGATAAGGTACTATTGTATTCTGTCTTTTCTATATATGATGGATCTTGCGAGAAGTAATATTACAGCGAGAAGTGCGAGAAGTGAAGGTATAACTCAATTAATCCTTAAATTCACTCTATTTCATATGATGTTCCATACATATATATAGGTTGGTTATATTTATGTCTTAATTACACATTCAAACCTACCTACAAACATATAAATGTACCGAGCCACATTCAAACCTATGTACCTACACAAATACAAACATACATACACATATACAAACATACGTACACATATACAAACATACGTACCTATACACATACATATGCACCTACACAACGCACCTAGACATAAAAAATGGAGTGAAATTAGGGATTAATGGAGTTACACATTCACTTCTCGCACTTCTCGCTGTAAAAAAACTTCTGAAATGATCCAATACCTATATA